>NC_080047.1:22421567-22494067 GCF_026212465.1 Amaranthus tricolor
CCTCATGTGTCACTTGTTGAGTTTTACTTGAGATATGAAGTTGCAATTGATGCCTGGAGACACACTCAAGGTCAGAATGATAACGATTCAAAGCACAAATATCCTGAGTGCAAAACACGACTAGGGATAGAAAAGCATGCCTCACATTTATATACTCTGTCTTTTATGAATTTCAATATGAGGTTGAAGTTGCTTGTTTTTCTTGTCGTGTTGATGAATTGAAGAAAGAAAATGGATTGGAAGTTGCAAAAGTAAGTGAAGGAAATCGGATTAGAACATTTGATGTTGTGTTTAATCCAACTAACTATGACACCACATGTTCTTGCAAGCTATTTTATAGACGAGGAATTCCATGTAGACATATGATTTGGGTTTGGAAAGCAAAAAGGTTTAAAACCATTCCTGAGCAGTTTATGCTACACAGATGGACTAAATGGCACTGAAAAAACCAATTTTTGACTTGGGTGGAAACCTGTTGGAGCAATGTGCTAATTTAATTGACAAGAAAAAATTGTTAAATGATTTATGGTCAGAGATACACACTTGTGTAAGTTTGGCAGAAAGCAATGATGAAGATATTCAAGTTCTTGTGATAAATCTTCAAGGAATAAGAAAGGATTTGGAGGCTAAGAGGATTTCAAGGAATAATGAAACAACAGGAAGTGCAAAAAACAAAGGACAAGACATTGAGCTATTGATTGGAGCTAGTGTGCCAACTAAAATAATTGTCAAACCTCCAAAAATTTCAAATAATAAAGGAACTGGAGTTTATGTATCAAATGTAGAGACTTCAAAAGAGAAAGGGGCTGAGATTGATGTGACAAATGTTGAAACAAGAGGTAGAATTGCAAAAAGGCTGAAGGGAAAAAAAGAAAAGGCTGTAGAATAAAACCAAAAAAAGAAGAGATTATGTAGAGGTTGTGGTGAATTGATTAATCATGATATTAGAAAGTGTCCAAAAAAAGTATGATGATACTTTTATACAAATATAAAAGTTATTATTTTTATATAAATATAAGATTTAGCATTTTGTGTTTTTAACTTTGTTGAAATGAGCAAATAGTTAAAGCTCATTTGTCAAATGAGTAAACATTCCTTTTAATAATACATTAAATCAACAACTATTTGGCAAATGAAAAATTATATACTTTTTGGCAAAAGAACAATTAATTTTGTGCTCATTTAAAAAATGCGCAAATAGTTAGTTGCTCATTTGTCGAATGAGCAAATAGTTAGTTGCTTATTTGTCAAATGAGCAATAGTTAATTAGCAATTTAACAAATGACCAACAACTTAGTTAATAAGATAGAAAATGATATCCATTACATTGATATAGCAAAAGTTATACTTAGAAAATCCTAACAACATCATAGAAACATTTGATCAACTAAGAACATTTATCACATTTTTCCTAAGAACAATTGATCAACTTCAATCTTCAATTCTCTCCAATAATCGCTCTTGGATTGCTGCCCCTAGCTTTCTTCAGCATCACTTGCTTTCTCAGCCTTTTTTTCATTTGGACAACTTGTTTAACAGGTTTAACAATATTTACTCCATTTGATTTAATTGAGAGGGTATACTTCAAACGAAGTTAATCAATGATTATGTCCTACAAAGAGAAAAAATGAAGCAATAATTCGAGTAAGTATAGGGTAAGTTATGGCTTCATGAATGTATATCAACAAGATGCTCACAAATTTTAACCTAAAAAGTGCAGATTTCTAATTCTAAAAGAAGCAAATTATAAAAAAAGCAATTACACTTTTTCTGGTTAGACTTACATTATTTTTCTTTAAATGTGAAAGACTATAAATTGCAACAACAAGCATGAAATGTTAAAGAATTACATTATTTTTCTTTAAACCTGAATTCCACTTTTGCAAACCCATACATGTTTCCATATGCCTCATCATTGCAACACCGTAATGCAAATGATGATCATCTAAAGACTTCCAAGGTAAATCAACCACAACAGACTCTATAGACTTGATCTATTTTGACAAAACAACACTTTGTATACTTCCTTCACCATTCATGAAATATGAAAATGCACTTTTTTGAAAATGAACAAATAAGTTAAAATAAGAATCTGATTCCAAAAACTAATTTCAGAATCTGATTTCAGAACAAATAATTTAAAATAAGTTAAAATGAACAAACACTTTGTGTGCTTGTGTGTGTGTGTGTATGTGTGTGTGTGTGTATGTGTGTGTGTATGCGTGTGTGTGTGTGTGTGTGTGTCTGTGTATGTGTGTGTGTATGTGTATGTATCTGCGTGCATGAGTGTTTGTGTGTTAGGTTACCAGTGATATAATGAGAGGAGACATGAATAAGGAATCTGGTAATAATATGATAGGCATTAATGAGGATATTGATGATGAAGAAGAAGTGGCAGAAAACATACCAGATTTTTAAGCAATTTCATATATTCTCTAGGACCTTCACTATAATCAATAACCTCAATCGTACCACTGTAACACCCCGTCCCATTATTACCTGTTATTACTGATGCGGAAGCACACTACGGGACAGTGCGTTACGTTGACACAGAAGTAAGGACGGGAAAAGAGAATAAAATATTATAAGCTAATCAACATTATAAACATATGGCTAAACAGTGGACCTAGGAAAATATGTACTAAAAGTTTTAACTTCAAAAAAAAAAGAAATGTGAGGCAGAACAATCTCAGATAGGTAAGTAAAATGAGGATTGTTCAAAAACTTTTTCTACTAGTTGAAAACACATGTGACACGAAATTAAAACTTCAGAGGCAAGGCTCTAAGCTCTCAAAATGTTGCCCCAACGCCCGATTGACAAAAATATAAGTATATCATTCATAATATTCACCTGAAAATATTAACAACGGTCCATAGTCAGTGAGGAGTAACTAGTAGTCTTTCTAAGGTAATATCTAACATATAACGTAGAAGTACATCTGTGTTCATAGAATACTACATCAATAATTCAACACATAAATTCATTTTAATCCTTATAATAAAATATTCTACTGTAAACATGCGTTGCATAACAGTATCCAATGTAATCATATGCAAGGATAAAAGTATAAGCTGTAAAATCACACATTAATTATAGCGGAGGAAAAAATGCCAGTACTACACGCAGTAGTACTTCTCAAGCTTTGTCGGAATTACAATCCCTTAGTTAGCGCACTAACTGTGTCTAAGAATGGCCAAACTCCCGCTATTAACATTCCATACCGAATGCAATAATCGGACGACGACAACCACCTGAGGATATGGTACTCCATACCGAGTGTGTGAGGCCCTATTATATCACCATTCCATACCGAATGGTCGTGGCATTTGTCTCACCCATCAACTGCAGTCTAAGGGTTTTCCTCTCTATACATGTATCACATATATTGATGACATCATGCAGTATTGGGCAACCAATTCATGCCTTATGCCATCCAGGTGAAATAACTCTCATGCATCATAAGATATCCATAACAGATTATATCAAAATAAACATGAAGCATAAATATCCTAAAAAATAAGGTTAACAACCATTTTTCATTAAAAAGGTGGCTTAGCTTAATCCCTTCTTCAGTGGATTCCTTCAGATTTTTACAAAACTTTCAAAGGTCATAAACTTTTAGAGTTTCAAATTAAGAAATTTTCGAGTCTAAATTGGTTAAATTTTTATAAACTTTACCTTTCATTAAGGAAGCATTTACCGATTCTAAGTCCATAACTGGGAAAAAACACTAAACATAACAACTTGTCGTAAAAACAGAATTCCTCTATCCAGTGTATTACGAAGGCCATAACTCAGCGTATACAACTCCAATTTAAGTGATTCTTGAACCTAAATTCAAGTACCTTAAAAGACCTATAATTTTTATTTGAACAGTTTAAGCTAGTTCTTCCCCTAAGTAAGTCTAATATGCTAAAACATTAAGAACCTCATTTTTCAACTAATATTCTAAAAACAGAACACTTGCTACTCAACGAAGTGAAGCTAAGTCATGTTCTTAGGCTCATTAGGAACCCTAAATGAACTTATTTGAATCTTATTTTTGGATATGTTTTATGCCTATATTTAATCTTTCCAAAACATTAAGAAAAACGAAATTTGCGTGAGCATTTTAGTCTCTAAGTCTAATTTATTAACGATAGGTAAAACTGACTTTTCAGATCGCACACTTCTACAAATACAATTAAAAAGACCACTTATAAAATTACCCAAATCCTGAAATTTGAACTCAATGAAATTAATGTAATTAGGAGTGTTATGTCCAAATTTGAGCTTAATTAGAGCAGTATAACAAGTCCTTTAAGTTTGATTAATTCAAGGCAAGAACATGTTACCTTAACAGAAAACACTAAAAACAGGACGTTAATATAAAAAATAATTATAAATACTTACAAAAATACTCATATCACAAATTTAACATGTAATATAAAAAATTTCATTAGGAGTAATACATAAAAAAAACGAAGCTAAAATCATTTCTTAAGTATCTTAAATAGTCTCGACATACTCAGAAGGTCACAGCATGCACTCGGTTTGGTCTTTGCTCAATTTCATCCATTTTTAAAGCATGAGACACGGATTAAATCATTTGTACATGCTGTATATGAAAAATACCAACTTAGAATGGGTACTAGTTACCTTAATTCGTGGGTTAAAATCACCAAAAGGTTGAAGAAACTAGTCGCCAGCACACATCCTGCCAGGCGTGTTGTTGTTGTCCCCTTTGCTTGTGTTCTTTGGTGATCTTTTGTGCAAGATTTGAAGGGATTTCTTGCTTGAGTATGTAGAGGAAAGTTTTCAGAGTAGTGGGAAGCCTTTAGCTTTCTTAGTTATGAAGGATGAGAAACTAATTTAAGGGAACAAGTTGACAAGTGCCGCCAGCTCAAAAGAAGAAGCATGGAGGTGGCTTTGCTTAGTCTTGAAGTTCTTTCTTATGTTCATGCCACATGGTCGTTTAGGTGTATTGGTGTCACTTATTGACATGCTTGCTAGTATGGAAGGCTAATTAGAACATAAGAAGGTCGTTTTGAAGGCTTAACACTAGACATGAAGAATTAGAAATTAAAGGATCATAGTTGTGCACATTGTTGTACATTGAGGTGCTTGCTTACCTTAGCTAACTTGATAAAAAAAAGTGTAATTATGCCTACATTGCATAATTTTGGACATGAGTGGGGTTAAGAAAGCTCGTTTTGGAATCGAATTAAATTTACTCAAGGAAAATTTCCTGATAAACTTGATCGTTTCTAAGCTTCTTGTTCTAATTAAAATTAGAACGTTAATGCCTTAATTTCCAAGGTTATTAACCTTAATTATGTGGTACTAGTTTCTTGGGTGTTACAACCACAATCTGTGGTGGTGTTAAAACATACCAGATAATAATGATCCTTTTCAAATACTGAGAAAAAGAAAACCTTAATATCTTTCTTTGGGATGATTGTTTTGCTGAATTCTAAGTCCACAACCTCACAAAATATTTTATTCCTTTCTTGAGCACGATCACTTTCGTATTGAAAAAGGAAATCCTAAAAAAATACATAAAGAAAAATACATATATAAGATGAATATAAATGAAAAGAGTAAATAACAATGAGCAAAGTGAATATGAAATGAGAAAAGTCATAAAATGAGTAAATTGAAATTTCTTTTTACAAATGAGCAAGTGAATATTTGACAAATGAACATTGAATAGTTTGCTCATTTGACAAATGAGCAAAGAACTAATAATAGTTTTTGCAAATACAAAACAACATCTACATTCAAAAGATAAAACAATATATGAAATGAGCAAAGTGAACATGAACAAAATAAAACAAAATAAAATGAACGAGTTGAACTTACAACTGCATTAAGACCGAAAAAGAAACGTCTATCTCTATATTGCTCATTAAAAATCATAACAGTAGACCAAGCATTAATGATATCAAGATGAATTTTCCTATGAGTTTTTAGCATTTCAAGTTTAAATAGCACTAGTACAATATCAGGCCCATCCTCGCATAAAAACCCTGCATCACTTCATATAAGATTTAGGGAATTAAAATAATTTCAATCGTAGATATGTAAAGTGAGAATATAGAGCTAGACTTGTTATAAGAAAGAAATATAAAGTCAGTTGCCAAAATTTCTAGAACTGAAAAAATTGAATAAATACTTAGAAACGATTTTTCTCCTCATGAAAAAATGAATCCATAACACCTTTCTGAACTACTGTTAATGGTGTATATATGTTGATAATCCAAGACTTAAAAGGAGATCTTATCTGCAACGATGGTTGCACTTTACGCTTCTTTGGAATACAACTCTCATTTTCAGCATCTCCTTTTCTCTTAAGCGCAATTGGATCTTCTTGAGCATTCACAGCATCAGCATCATCCGCAACAGCAGCAACAGCTAATTTAGAAGCACCAACTTGTGCACTGACAGGAGCAACTACAGGTTCATTAATAGGTGCAATGCCAGGGGACTTTTCCTGAGAATCAGTTTCTTGAGAAGAGATTCCTAAGCTGAATGAAGGAGTTCCACATCCTTTGGCAACTGAACTTCTTAAACGTATCTCATACTTGACTCTCCAAGTTTTTTAAACACATGTTCAGCAACCTTAGGCTGTATGATAACAGATGGAGCTTCAACATCAGGTATACCACTTGCTATGTGAACACATTCAGCAGCAATCTTAGTAACATCAATTGGTTCTGATTCAATCAGATGATCATTCCTAGCATTAATTGTAGATTCAGCATCCTTGTCATTGCCTGAAATCTTTGAAAACCTATCTCAAGCTTCAATTACAGCTGAATCTTGCCAATACTGTTCATCTTGGCTAAATGAGAGAGGAATATCTTCAATCAAAGCTTTAGAGCTTATCTTCTACTCATCACAAACAGTCATTGCATCTTGCTTCAGCTTTTAAATCTTCTCATTGTTTGGAAAATACTTAACAGCAGTTTCATGTTTTTCACTGAAATCCATGTATGCCAAGACTAAATTAGTAGATGTTGTTGCAAGCTCCATAAGGCATTTCTATAAAAATAAAAACAATACAACTCACAAATTAAGTAAAAAAATAACAAAAATTAGGAAAAAAAAAACAAAAACAAAAAATGAGCAAAGTCATATAAAAATGAGCAAGTTGACAACATATTGGTTGTCCAACCTATTACAACCGGAGTTTCTCGTTTGGCTCTAACTTCCTCAATGACAAACTGATCAACGTATAAAAGCTACAAACAAGTAAGATAGAAAAAATTAGTACATTAAAATTAAATAAATAACATAAAATAGTAAATTAAAAATCAACAAAGAAGTAAAAAATACTACATTAAAAAAACAACAAAAATTAAAGTAATACCATAAGAAACAGTAGAGACCTAGGAAAAGAACGTGTTTGACGTTCTTCCCAGAAAAGCTTGGCCTTCACAAGTGAATCAAGGATATACTTGCACCAATTCAAGTCCTTTATTTTATGAACATTAGAAAGAAATGTGAGAATATCAGAATTGATATTCACATTTTGTTTCCCTGACAAAAAAATGAGCAAAACAAAAGAAAAATGAGCAAAAGGAAATTTAAATGAACAAAATATATATAAATAAGAAAACTTAAAACCATGATGTTGACTTTCCACCTTTTCCTGATGATACAATTAATTTTTGATATAACTTGAAATTTTTTGATTTCCCTTTCAATTCAATTATGTACTTTCAATTTTCAAATACAATCTTAACTTCATCCTTTATTGTACTATTTTGCAACTTGGATTCTTCAACCATTGATGTATCATTATTGAAGCTTTTGGAAGGTATTACTTTGAATCATCAAATCATCTTGTTCATCCTTAGCTTAGATTGAACTTAAAAGAGTAACTTTTATCTTTCCTTATATTGTTTTCAATTCATGTCACTTAGTCATCTTTGATTGTTTGCCTTTAGTTTCATATATTCATGCTTGTAGTTCTTCAACTTATATTGCACTTATCTCTCTAGGTACTCTAGTTTAATTTATTCATCTATGATTCTTGGCTTGTTTGCAATCTACAATTTCATATGAGTATGAGTGAGTAGTTTGTTTTGGCTTAGGCTAGGCGTTACCACCATGTATGCAGTTTGAATTGCTTTCTTTACCTTTGGCTTGGTTGTGTTGTTTATGGTTTAAGATGGATTTCGCTATCATGTTGTAGTTTCGTTGAATTGAGAGCGAGAGTCGATTTTTAACGATAATCTATGCTTAAAAGTTAAGATATCTCCATGAGAATAGGTAGATGCTTTGATTGTAAATGTTGAATGTGTGCTTCATGTCTTAAATTATGCTTACCTCCATGAGAATAGGTAGTTGAGTATGTTTAGGAAACTTTTGTTGCTCGAGAGAGAACATTGGTACTTATGATACGTTCTTCCCCATAACAAAATATCCATGACCTTAGGTTAATGTTTAATAAACACTACTTTGGTGAGAAAGCCAAGCCTATACCTCTTAGTTTATTGATCAAATTGATCCTCGCTTTCAGTTCATTGTATCCTTATTTGCTTTTATGCTTTGTTTTCATTTAGTACTTATTATTGCTTGTTTTAAATTAAGTCTATCTCTAAACATCATATTATACGTTTTTGAATAGACTAATTAATCGAGAAACTATTAACTTAACCCCCACTCCTTGTGGATTCGACCCGTACTTGCAGCCGTACTAAGCTACGCAGTGCACTTACAGAATTACTATTGAAGGACGTAAAGTCTCGATCATGCTTCAAATAAGATTATGATATCGTTAAAAAAGTTATTCCAGCCAGTGAAAAATATCATCCATTTTCAATCGATTTCTTTGTGATATTGCTAGGCGTCCAACCTTATTGTGGAAAAATATCTTAGAATATTATGATTCAGTGAATATTATGATTACTCAAATTAGACAAATGTATTTAGGGAATTTCTGGTTTTCCAAGTCTTGTATTTCCCTAATTAGTTCCTAAAGAGTTGTATATATTAAGATTGTAATCAGAATGAAAATCAAGACAAAAACACAGTTTTCATCCTTATTCTTCATGGTATCAGAGCCAAAGGTGTTTTCCGGGACCGGCAACACCATTGGTTATCATCATCTACCCTAAAAACTTACCTGTAACAATGGCAGAAACAAACCCAAACCAAATTGTAACCATGGAACAAATGGAACACATGTTCAGAATGTTCCAGCAGATGCAAAAACTAAACACAAACCTTGAAACCATTTCACCAGACTTAAAATTAGCCGAAAAATTAAACTATCAAAATTACACAACTTGGTGTAAAATGATGAAGATAGCCTTGGAATGCAGAGGTCGTCTCAGCCACATCATTGACAACCCTCCCAACATTACAGATCCAAATTACAAAACATGGAAACAAAAAGACTCAATAGTCCTTTCATGGATTATCTCAAATATAGACACTGAACTCATAAATCAGTTTCTAGATTACACAGTTGCAAAGGACTTATGGAAGGGAATTGAAGTCTTGTTGAGCAGTGGAAGGGACGAACTCCAGATCTTTGATTTGAGTTCACAGGCGAATAACATAAAACAGAACCAAGATCCATTAGAGGTCTTTTATGGAAAATTGACCACAATCTGGAAAGAAATAGATCGACGGCAACCAAACCCGATGGTACATGATGAGGACATCACCATTTTTAACACTTACATCCAGAAACAACGCCTTTTCCAATTTTTGGCCGAAATAAATGAAACATTTGATAAAGAGAAGAAAGACTTACTGAACCTTGATCCTCTTCCAACAGTGGATATGGCAAACGCCACAATCAGACGAGAAGTATTAAGGCATGGAATAATGATCCACGCTTCATCATCGGGAAAAAACCCCTCAGAGATTGGGAGTGGGTTGGCCGTCAAACATCACCGGTCAAATCCATCATTCCGGCGTGAAATGGAGGACAAGACTCACCTCAGGTGTAGTCACTGTGGAGGAAGCCGACATACAAAGGAGGGTTGCTTTAAAATCATTGGCTACCCGGAGTGGTGGGAAGAACACCGACAACGGAAAGCCGCCACCAAGGCTCCGATCAACAGAACCGGCGGCAAGGCTAACATGGCCACCAGTGCTTCTCACTTTCCCGATATGATTGATGCACCAACCCAAAGAATGAATGGCGAGAATGGTGATACAGGTGAACAGATCGCAGAGGAAGAAGAAAACGGCCCAGAAAGGAGAGAAGGAGAAGGGGAACAAACCAAAACTTTCCAAAAGGGGACCTTTTATAGTCCCCTTACCCTAACCCTAAAAACACCCTAAAACCCAAAACACAACCGGCCCACTATCCCACAACCCATAAAACAATACCAAAAGGAGTTAGCTTGCTGTGTAAACCGATTTCATCTCAGTGGATATTTGATTGTGGGGCTACGGATACTATGACATTTAACCCTCATAATCTCTTATCCACCCATCCTAAAACCCACACCTATATCCAAACGGCAAATGGGGAATGTGTGAATGTTGACCAATCTGGGCCCGTTTCTATCTCTCCGTCCCTAAAATTAAATAATTGTCTTTTAATTCCTGACTTATCTCATAAGTTATTATCTATTAGTCAATTGACTCGGAAATTAAATTGTACTGTGCTTATGACTTCTTCTGATTGTGTTGTACATGATGCTTAGACCGGGAGGATTATTGGGCATGGTACTGAACGAGATGGCTTGTACTATGTGGACAAGGCGATTCAAAAGGGTCACACTTTGCTTGCTCACGGATCCCCTAATCATCAGTTACGGACCTGGCATCGACGTCTAGGTCATCCATCTTTGGGGTATCTAAAACGTCTTTTTCCGTCATTAGCTAAAAGTACTGTAGTTTTGGACTGTGAAGCATGTGTTCTTGCAAAAAGTCACTAACATTCTTATTCTCCTAGTTTAACTCATAGTAGTGAACCGTTTACTTTGATACATTCTGATGTTTGGGGCCCTGCTGCTGTGTTTGGAAAACACAACTACTCGTATTTTGTTTCATTTATTGATGATTGTACTAGAATGTCTTGGATATATTTCTTGAAATACAAATCTGAGGTTTTTGACGTCTTTGTCAAGTTTTATAATATGATTATCACGCAATTTAATGCTAAGCCTAAAATACTCCGCTCGGATAATGGGGGGGAATACATGAACCAACACATGATGAATTTCTTTACCACCCATGGTCTCCTTCATCAAACTTCTTGTTCCCACACACCCCAACAAAATGGCATAGCTGAAAGGAAAAATCGTACTCTCCTTGAAATGAGTCGAGCTCTTATGTTTGAAGCCCATGTCCCACCTTATTTTTGGCCTGAAGCAATTGCCTCTGCTACCTATCTCACAAATCGTCTACCCTCAAAAATTCTTAACTTTAGAACCCCCTTGGAAGTCCTTCATACTCACACTACTATCCCACTTTTTCACTCTTTACCTCCTCGGGTTTTTGGGTATGTTGTGTATGTCCATCTCCCCAAACCTACTCGAACCAAACTTGAACCCCGGGCTGTTAAGTGTATCTTTGTGGGCTATGGTACTAATCAGAAGGGATACCGCTGTTTTGATCCAACTCAGAATAAGATGTATACTACAATGGATTATGACTTCTTTGAGCATTCCTACTTTTACTCTCAGCCTCGTCCTCAGGGGGAGACTACATGTGATGACTTGAGCTGGTTTACATATTCTGTAACTAATGATTTGGATCCAAAAGAGCAAGTAGGTAATCCCACAGATATTGCCACGGAAAACATAGTTTTACCTTCTTCTCAGCCCCTTCCTACCGTGTCTGAAGCATCTCTTGATCAAAGGGTTGCCTGTGAGCCTCAAGAGGTATTAACTGAACCTGAACCCCAAACTAATGATGATATATCTGGTATTGTTAATTCACCCTGCAGATACCAATTACCTCCAAGGAGCAAAAGGGGCATTCCTCCGAGAAGGTATGATCCAGAGTTCGAATCACAGAGATCTCGATATCCTATTAACCGAGAGACAAGTAACTTAGCACAAACAGCTGTGGCATTCCAGACCAACCTTTACTCAAGCTCTCTGCCTAAAAATACTGAAGAAGCTCTCCGAAATCCAAGGTGGAAAGAGGCTATGATAGATGAGATCTCGGCTTTAAAGAAAAATAGCACATGGGAGAAGTGTATGCTACCTGCCGAAAAGAAACCAGTAGGCTGCAAATGGGTCTTTACAATAAAGTATCATGCAGATGGAACCATTGAGATATACAAAGCTCGTCTTGTGGCAAAAGGATATACACAAACTTACGAGATTGATTACTCCGAAACCTTCTCTCCGGTTGCCAAAATAGATACTATCAGGGTCATTTTTTCCATAGCTGCAAATAAAGATTGGCCCCTCTATCAATTCGATGTAAAGAACGCTTTCCTACATGGCGAGATTGAAGAAGAAGTGTATATGCATGCCCCGCCAGGTTTTTCAGATGAATTTGCTCCAGGAGAAGGATGTAGACTTAAAAAGGCGCTGTATGGCTTAAAACAGTCTCCGAGAGCTTGGTTCGATAAGTTTACCTCAGTAATGAAGAAATTTGGGTATGAACAAAGCCATTCCGACCATACCCTATTCCTGAAGAAGGACGGGAGTCAGATCACGTGTCTTATCATTTATGTAGATGACATGGTAATAACCGGAAACAATGAAAGGGAGATAAAAGAGCTCAAGAAGAAACTATTTATGGAGTTTGAGATGAAGGATTTGGGGAGCTTAAAGTACTTCCTTCGTATAGAAGTTTTGCGATCCAAGAAGGAAATTTTCTTTAATCAAAAGAAATATGTCTTAGATCTATTAGCAGAAGTAGGCATGCTTGATTGCAAACCAGCGGAAACACCAATTGTTGCTAATCATAGGCTGTAGACAACAGCAGGAGGAGAACCAGCTGACAAAGTAAAGTATCAGAAACTGGTGGGCAAATTGATCTATCTATCCCACACTAGACCTGACATATCATATGCAGTTGGGGTTGTAAGTCGATTCAAGCACTTACCAAAAATTCCACATATGGAAGCAGTGATAAGAATTTTGAGATACTTGAAAGGCACAAGTAACAGAGGAGTCTTCTATGGTAAAAACCATCATCTTGACCTTGTTGCCTACACGGATGCTGACTGGGCAGGTGATCGAGATAGCAGGAAGTCTACATCTGGATACTTCACCCTTGTAGGGGGTAACTTGGTTACTTGGAGGAGTAAGAAATAGAAAGTAGTTGCATTATCAAGTGCAGAAGCGGAGTTCAGAGGAGTAGTAAAGGGAATCACAGAAATCCTATGGGTAAGAAAACTCTTATACGAACTCGACTTTCCACCAACAGGAGCTTGCAAGTTATTCTGTGATAATAAAGCAGCTATTGATATCTCAGAAAACCCGGTGCAGCATGATCAAACAAAGCACGTGGAAGTTGACAGACATTTCATAAAGGAGAAACTGGAGAAGGAAATTATTAGCATTCACATGTAAGATCAGAGGATCAATTAGCTGACATTCTCACAAAAGTCGTTTCCGCTGAAGTCTTCGAAACTACTTTAACCAAGTTAGGTATTGGGAATCCCATAACCTAACTTGAGGGGGAGTGTGGAAATATATCTTAAAATATTATGATTCAGTGAATATTATGATTACTCAAATTAGACAAATGTATTTAGGGAATTTCTGGTTTTCCAAGTCTTGTATTTCCCTAATTAGTTCCTAAAGAGTTGTATATATTAAGATTGTAATCAGAATGAAAATCAAGACAAAAACACAGTTTTCATCCTTATTCTTCACTTATGTCCTCTAAATTATAAGGATTGGCACTTAATTCCTGAATATTTCAAAAAACAAATCATCACCTACTATCGGGTAAGTTACATAATGTTTTCTTTTGTGTTTATATGCATATGATTTACTATGTTCATTAACACTTTTTATCTTATACTTGACATCTAAACAAATTTTAGCCCAAGTTTTTATTGAAATCATCTGTAAAAGTTGATGAAAAAGTAGTAAGCTCTATTAGTGAAAGGTTAAGATAGTATAAACGATGTTTAAGGATAAAGTATATCAATGAACAAACAACAACGGAGGATTTATATAACTTACCTTCAGCAGATGAAGGACAAGAAAACGAGCTTGCTCGTCCGAAAGGAGTAGGTGATGCAATATGGCATGAATTTGTGGACTGGTGTTTTTCTGAAAAGTTCAAGGTAAAATTTTTTATTTACTTTTACTAATGAAGTTTACACATGTATTTGTTGACTAATGAACATAATTCCATACATTTTTTGATAGAAATACTCTGAAGTTGGAAAGAACGCTAGAGGATTGGTCTTGCATACTCATACTTATGGCACTGCCACTTATGTAGTTACACGTGATAGATTTATAAGTTGTCATAATAGATTGAATGGTAATAAACTGCAAAAATATAGTTACAATATAACTACAATTTTGATTTCATTTCTAAAATGTTTATGTCAACTTAAGGAGCATAATCGTGAACTAGGGGATGTTGAATGGTTTATAAAAACGCATAAGAAAAAGAACAATACATTCCAAGAACCAATTACTCAACAATTTGTGGTATTTGAAATATTTTGTAAAAACTAATAATGAGTGAATAACTAGTAAAAATTACATGATATGTATATTGTATGTTTTTTTATGAAATTAGGATTTGGCATTGGATATTATAACAAAGTAGACAGGCCAATCAGAAGTTGTTTTCTCAGAAAAAACTGCAAATCCACATCATTGTAACAGACTGTTCTTTTCCAAATATAGGTTCAATATAATATAATAGTAAGTAATGCTAAAGCGGAAGTCTATTGAGCCGTGATTATAGAGAAAAAGAAATAAAACAAAACAGTATTTTCAAAAAAACCAAATAAAACTTAAATCATTTAAAATATAATTTTACATATTACATCTAGCTTTAATACATAATTATCGTTATTATATACCATTATATAAATTACATACATACTATATCCTAATATCACATAAACGATACAATAGCTTCTTAACAACCTCATGTAAAGTCACCTGCAGCATCTGCTCCCATTATAGGGGAACAGCCGATGGAAATCGATTAGCTAATAAGCCGAGTATAAAAACTTGCCAGCATAATACAAGTATACAAATATGTGCATTTCAATAAATAATATGTAAAAGGATTTATGCAATATAAAGGATTCATCATCATTTTTTTTTTGTATGTTAAATTTTATATACAAATATACAAATATGTGCATCCTTCTGCTTGAATACTTAGGCGTGATTTACCAACACTTCTACTTGAGTGTTAGGGGTTGGAACCTGATTATTTATTTAATGAATGCAACACATATGATCTTTGTTTGATATATGTAAGGACCAGTTAGGGTGAGATAAACCAAAACCTCTAACTTAGTGGGAGTCGTGACTCCTCCAATACAATGTTGCTCGAGCCACAGGTCAGCTTAAATAACCTTATTGTGTTCGCCGTATTTTACGTGCCGGAAAACACGTCCCACTTTTTTTACATGCCGAAAGCATGGTTCGGCATTTCCTTACTTTCAAGCCTTTTTATTATCATGTTACTGTTTACATATAAATGCAACATTACAATAACATATAATAGAAATAAATTTATAACAACTTATATATAAATAATCATTTATTATTAAACTAAATCAAAACTAAAATGGGTCTTTAGTATTTATTTATAGATAAATTTTCAATTAAGCTTTATTAATTTCTTAATAATCAATTTCTTAAATGCGTATTTATTATAAATGATAAAATAAATAGTTCCATCATAAATAAATACTAAAAATGTCTTTAAAAGGACATATTGGGTTTATTACAGATCCTAGCCCATTTATCCAAATTTTTAGAAAATAAAATTTTATTTTATTTAATTAATTTCTTAATAGCTTAGTTTTAGATTTAGTACATGAATAATGAATTTCTTTAAGATTAAAATCTACACGAAATATTTTTAAAAAAATAAATTTTTTATTAAATGAGTTGGTGTATATTCTTATTCACCAAAATAAAATAATTTTAATTATTATTTTCACTTTTCTTTCTTTTCGCCTATTGTAACAATTTAGATTATTAATTTATTTCTTTAAAATTTAAATATCATAAAATTTCACAAAAAATTATTTAAATGAAAAGAAAATGCAGTAACAATAAAATAAATTTTTTTTTCCAGAATTATATATTTTTAACCCAATTTATAAATTTCCTTTTTTTATGCATTTTTTTTAGCAAAAATTAATAATAATATTTATACTCAGCTATAACTCACGAAATTAATCATAAATTAATATAGGAAATAAAAAGATTAAGTTATTGTAGGTAATTTAGCTAGACTTAATATTTAGGTAATTTATTTAAGAGAAATAAATTATATATAAAAGAAATCAAGAACTTAAGAACGATTGGAATAAAATTCGAAACGGCATTAAAAATATTTAAAAGAAAATTAAAATTAATTTATTTGTCAAAATATTTAAGATTAAGAAAAAGGGTATGTTACAATCATGCTCTACAACCAAGCAATAAGGTGAGAAATTATGAAACTTAAACAATATTTTATTTGAAAACTTTGATACATATTTTACATAGTTCCTCTTTTTGGAGAAACATTGAACAGATGGAAGCCTATAATAATGGAATACCTGAAATCAGACAAATCAAACGATTTAAAAAAATTAAAGTAAGCGATCAAGTACTCATTATATATATATATATATATATATATATATATATATATATATATATATATATATATATATATATATATATATATATATATGATGTAAAAATTCTTTTATCACTTATATTTGATAAATAATATTTTTTATTGATAGTTGACTTATCAAGAGCTGGAGAAAGTAATTGATAAAATACTTATGGAAAATTCCGAGCTAGATAAAAAATTCATTCGTGGAGACCAGCATAAAAGAGAAATGTCTCATTGTCATCTAGCTGGCATGGTCTATATAGTTTCCACGTGTCACCTTCCTTTTAATGTTTTATGAACTTTATTTGAATTTGCTTTTCATAATTCGTTTTATGTAGGCAATGTATATATGCAAGAAACGAGCTAATAAACAAATGTTAGACAAATTGTTGTGGGCCAAATTAAATAAGGCAAGTATACTTCATTCGTAATTGTTGTGTGCTGAGTAATTCATATTTGTTATAAATATCTACCTTTTATGTGTTTAAGTGGCCAACAAGGAACATGTACGAGAACCACAAGTGTTAAATACAAGCAATGAATGAAATATTTTCCAAGACTTGTTTTACGTAGCTTTTGTTGTTGTTTTCAATTCCATAGTGTATTTTGGACTGCTGGACGTTTTGATGTTGTTTGGTTGGTGCATTGAACTTGTGAATTTTTCTAGCTTTGTTTGGTGTTGGTTAGGGTTTGTCTTCGAACCTTTTTCCTGTAGCTGTCACATTGGTATAGTATTTTCGATATATAGCCATCTGTGGCTCTATTCACATGAGACTATCGGATGTCTGGGTTGCTACCTTGATTTGAAAATTGTTTTGGCAATGATTAATAGAAAACTATATGATTCTGATGATGTGCTAGTGCACTGATAATGCACAAATCTGGTTTTATCGTTTGGACCTTTTGCTTATAATTTTGGCATAGGTAGTTGCCTTGTTTGTACCTTTTGATTTGTATATTGTTTTTAGTTGTGTTTAATAGAAAATCGTTTGACAACAATAATAATAATAATAATAATTTACCACCATAATTAGTTAAATTGTTAGTTATGTTCATTAGCCACGCTTATCAAGTGAGGAAAGTTTCCAACACCTATAAGCATGACTGATAACTTGTATGTGTGGCTAAAAGGTACTGCCAGCCACGCTCAATAGGAACTTTAGCCACGCTTCTTAAGTGTGCCTAAAAATTTACCAATATAAGCAGAGGTCACGCTCAATTAAGTGTGGCTAAATGTATCAGCCTCATATATAAATGTGCCTAACTGCATTTTTAAGCGTATTTTTTTATAGGGGCTGTAATTGAGCTAATTTTTGGTATAATTTGACCTTTAATAAGATACCAAGTGGGTACCTAATTATTCCAGCTATGCAACTATTTTTGCTTTTGCTGCCATCAAATCTAAATAAGCTAATTTTGGGGATAATTTTAGAAGATTTGAATAGGTCATATTTTGATTGACCAGATTTGAATGATACTTTTAATTTTATGCAATTACCGGAAAAATCAGTTGCCAATGCTGATCATTTCTATGCAATTGCATTGTAATTAGATATTAAAGTTAATTTCTAGTTAATTTAAAAAGACTAAACAAGTAAGGCGATCCTACAATAGCCATTGAATGATTCTTTTCCCTAAGAATTGTTATAACTTCAAATCCAATTCCTAGCACTTGATAATGATAATAAGTAAATTTCTATCTATCTCATTCTATTGAAAGATTACTTACTAATTTTCAACGGGAACAATATTACAATCTCATTTTATTGACAATTTAAGAGAACTTCATATGGTAAAAAAAAAAAAAAAAAAAAAAAAAAAAAAAAAAAGAAACAGAAATACGGGTTTTGTTTGAAAAAACCTAAAATTTTATTGGGTTGTTAATGATTTAGGTATGGTAAAACAGAATTTAAAAAGAGGGTTTTGGGAACAAACGATAAAAATTACCAATTCATTCAGTAACAAGTTAATGAACCATTAAAAGTTAAAATGATATAAAGTTAAAACCTTTAAAAGATAAATCAAATTTAGAATCTTTAAAAAGCAGAACACTAAAAGTTCATATCTTTAAAATCAAATTTTAAAAAAAAATAAATAAAGAATAGAGAAGAGAGAAAACGTGAGGGGTAGTTTGGGTAATTTGGGTAAAATCAAAGAAAATTAACATAAGTAAATGATCATTAAAAAGGTCGGTCATCGAATTTCGATGACATAGTTAGAATAAATGCACTTTTCATTTTATAATAATTATTCCTTCCGTTTCGTAGTTTTCTTCCCGTTTTGAATATTCTATTTGGAGAGAGAAATTCGGTTAAATTTTTTAAGACATATATAGATCAAAAAATATATCCATGTGAAATCTCATTAGATTCGTCTTAATGTATATTTTTTTATCATATACTTTTTATAGAATTTTTTATGATGTATATATAGAAATATTAAGTCTCAAAATTGACTTTGAAAACTGTGCAAAATTGAGTTGGAGTTGGATGTTCAAGTCTTTGTTTTAGTACTATTTTTGTTTTGGAATAATATAAATCTTTATTTCTCCAAAAAAATAATAATAATAACAATAATTATCTCTACAAAAAATTAAATAATAATAATAATAATAATAATAATAATAATAATAATAATAATGTACATTTTTCCAAGACGTCTATTAGGTTGCCATAGCTCTTTAACTTCTGCTAATCCTATTTAGTATTTTATATTAAAACATGAAAATTTGAATAAAATACTTCAAATTTCATTTTATACTATATGACTACGGAAACATGATTATGTAATATTTAAACCGTTGATATGAAATATATTATAAATTATAAATACGTAAAAGAATACAATAGGTTGCATTTTACCTAAACTCCATCTTATGTGCTATATCTTATGATAGGTGAGGCCTATTCCGGAGTTATAATCGATATCTAAGTATACAAGTGCATTCAAAACCCCACTTATTGAGGAAACACGTGAAAGTTTATGCTCAAGATCAGAATTATAGGCCATGCTCCTGCTTGTGAGATATCATGTATTGAGACGTCTAAAGAATATAAGCCTCCAAAAGGAATTGTACTACAACATTGTCACTAAACAAATTACAGAATAACGGAGGACATTATGATCATGAGGCAGGGGACCTCATTCTTCTTTCCAATTCAAAACCAAGAAGGATTGAAGACTTATGTATGCCTGAAAAGTCGTTTGTTGTTGCCTTTGTTACTACTATGGAAGATGATTCGGCTATGACCACTCGTATTCTCTTACCTAAAGGATATTGATGGTTCTTGATTGCTTCTACTACCTGGGTCATGTTATCGTGTATGTATTTATGCGACTTGATTATTTTAATAACAAATATGAGGATATGGAATGCATAGTATCCTAAAACTCAAACCATGCTCTTTGTTCAGAGGATTCTGAGCCCTAAATCTGATGCAAGGATATTTCCTCTTTCTTTGTTCAGAGGATTCTGAGTGACCTCGCTTGGTTGAGCAGAGAGCAGCCTCAGAAACTGGCGTAATTTCTGTTTTATTGCGTATTTGCTTGGGCTTCAAGCCCTTTGGTCCTAGGGTTTCTAATATGTTTTAGACTATATATAACGGTATTAGAACATTATTAGAACCATTGTGAGAGACTAATACAAAAGAGATAACTAGGGTTCATCCGTTAGAATTCCTTATCTTTATATTAGTTTGTTTGTGAGAGATTTACAATAAAGGTTAAATCCTTTCTTAGAGAGAGTATTATCAAAGGTTTTGAGGCTTGTCATTGATGTATTTTTGAGTATATTAATGAAAGTAATCTTTGTTTGAGGGGGAGGTATCCATAGATAACTTATTATTCTTGCGTTTGTTGTTACTTGGTGTTGTGCTCTGTTTTTTTGGATTCTTTGTGCATTTGTTTGTTCATTGTTCTTCACTAAAAATCATAGCCCATTCACAATATATGGAATGTTACATAAATACATCTATTACGATAGAGTGAATTGTTGCATCGAAAAATATGAAAGTCAAAGTAATATCTATAAGTAATCAGGTGTCTAGTTCTTCAAGGGTTTGTGTGAAGTATTTTAAGTACTAGATTGATGCATCACTCATCAACTGCTGGGTAGTTGTAAGTAATTTTTAGCTATCAAAATGAAGTAACTTTTAGATCTATATCTTAGTATCATTATATGATGTGCTCGCAGGCTGATCAAGAAGACTGCTGTATATGTTTGTTACCTAAGAACTTGAGCAATGTAAAATCAAATGCCCTAAAGACAGTATTATGATGAGAATGTTCACACCAAAAAAACAGCATAAAGCTCATATGGGGTCCTCCAGGAACAGGAAAGACAAAAACAATTGCCTCTCTTTTATTTTAACTTTTCATGTTGAAATGCAGGACATTGTCTTGTGCTCCAACTAACATCGCAGTTTTACAACTCGTGAAAGACTGGTGGGATTGCTCATAGACTCCTTCAACCATGATACTTATGGCTTGGGTAATGTAGTTTGGTTTGGAAATGGTAACAGAATGAAGGTCAATGGTAACGATGAGCTTTTGAATGTGTTTTTGGACTGATTAAATTTATTATAAGCAGAAAATAAAGAGTCCTGATTAGGGTTTTCTGTGTTTCTCATATATTAATCAATGAATTGGCCTCCTATATATACAGGTTTAATCACTAAACTAATTAAGGAAGAATAGTAAAAATGGCTAACAATCAGCCTAGAATAATTTTGTTGCCTAAGATAAGAGATCTCCTAAATATTCTATAATATTCAGTTTCCTACACTCCCCCTCAAGTTAGGTCATAAGGTCTCCAATGCCTAACTTGCATAGAGCTTCTTCAAATGCTTCAGCTGTAACAGCTTTTGTGAGGATATATACAAGTTGATCTTTAGATTGGACCAGAGGGAGGCTGATGATCTGATTTTCAAGTTTCTCTTTGATAAAGTGTCGATCGACCTCAACATGTTTTGTTCGATCATGTTGTACTGGATTATTGGAAATGCTGACAGATGCCTGGTTATCACAAATCAATCTGCATGCTCCTTTAGGTGGAAAGCCTAGTTCGCATAGGAGTTTTCTGAGCCATAGGATTTCTGTTACTCCTTTAGCTATTCCTCTGAACTCTGCATAAGCACTTGATAGAGCCACTACATTTTGTTTCTTGCTTCTCCAAGTAACCAAGTTCCCTCCCACCAGAGTGAAGTAACCAAATGTAGACTTTCTGCTATCTTTGTCTCCTGCCCAGTCTGCATCAGTGTAAGCCATGAGATTCAGGTGACCATTATTCCTAAACAATCCTCCTCGATTACTTGTTCCCTTTAGATATCGGAGAATTCTCATTACAGCTTCCATGTGTTGGACTTGTGGACAATGCATGAATCTACTAACGACGCCTACTGCATATGAAATGTCAGGGCGAGTGTGAGCGAGATATATGAGTTTTCCCACAAGCTTTTAATATTGTTCTTTTTCTGCCATTTCTCCTCCTAGTTCAGTCTGTAACCCATGATTGACTGTTATTGGAGTTTCTGCTGGCTTGCAGTCAATCATCCCAATTTCTGCCAAAAGATCAAGAATATATTTTTTTCTGGTTAATGAAGATCCCTTTCCTTGATCTTAGGACTTCAATTCCCAAAAAATATTTTAGGTTTTCCAGATCCTTCATTTCAAATTCCAAGAACAACCTCCTTTTAAGATTTTTAATTACTCGTTTATCGTTCCCTGTGATAACCATATCATCCACATATATTATGAGACAAGTGATCTTATTTCCTCTTCTTTTGATGAACAAGGTGTGATCTGAGTTACTCTGCTTGTACCCGAACTTTTTCATTGCAGCTGTGAACCTCCCAAACCAAGCTCTAGGTGACTGTTTTAGACCATATAAAGCTTTCCTAAGTTTGCACCCCTCATCTTGTTCATAGTCATCTGCAAACCCTGGAGGAGCCCACATAAAAACTTCTTCCTCAATCTCCCTATGAAGAAAAGCATTCTTTACATCAAACTGGTACAAAGGCTATTCTCTGTTAGCAGCTACAGGCAACAGGACCCTAATAGTGTCAATCTTCGCAACTGGAGAGAAGGTTTTAGAGTAGTCTATCCCGTATGTTTGTGTATATCCTTTCGCAACAAGACGAGCTTTGTATCTTTCAATTTTCCCATTAGCATGATACTTAATGGAGAACACCCACTTACAGCCCACAGTGTTCTTTCCTCTAGGCAAAACACATTTTTCCCAAGTATTGTTTTTATTAAGCGTTGTAATTTCATCCTCTATGGCTTTTCGCCACTTTAGATCTTGGAGAGCTTCATCAACATTTCGGGGAATTGTATTGTAGTAGAGGGAAGCTTTAAAGGCAACAACAGATGCTGACAAATTCCCATTTTCACCTTGACTTACTGGATATCGAGCCCGGTGTGCCTCATACTCTGGATCATATCTTTTGGGAGGAACTCCCCTGGTTCTTCTGGGAGGGAGTTCATATCTGTAATTCTCACTGGAGGGAGGCACACTAGAGGGAGGTACATTTTCATCAGTAACAAAAGGAACATCACAGATTGGATCAGAGTTTACCTCTATCTCGGGAGAATCACGGGACGGCTCAGACAGGACCGGAATGATAGGAGAAGGCGGTATTAATGTGTCAGTGGAGACATCGGTGGGATTACCTACTTCCTCTTTGTAGTCTATAGCAAAATGGTGTATTAACCAGCTTAGGTCTTCACCCTTAGTCTCCCCCTGAAGACTAAGCTGGGGATAGTAATAGGAGACCTCAAAGAAGTCACAGTCAAGGGTAGTATACATTTTATGAATGAGGTCAAAACATCGATAGCCCTTTTGTGTAACCCCGTACCCAAGGAAAACACATTTGATTGCTCGTGGCTCAAGTTTGTGTCGAGTATGAGTAGGCAAGTGCACATACACAACACATCCAAAAATGCGAGGAGGAAGAGAGTGAGAAGGTGGAATAGTAGTATGAGATCGAAGGGTTTCAAGGAGAGTTTTGAACTGGAGAGTTTTGGTTGGGAGACGATTGGTGAGGTAAGCGGCAGTAGAGATAGCTTCGGGCCAGACATGTGCAGGGGTTTTGGCCTCGAACATTAAGGCTCGGGAAATTTCAAGAAGGGTACAGTTCTTCCGTTCCGCGACTCCGTTTTGTTGTGGAGTGTACGGGCAGGAAGATTGGTGGATAAGGCCATGGTGGAAAAGAAATCCTGAAATTTTTGGTTTATGTACTCCCTCCCATTATCTGATCGAAGAGTTTTTGGTTGTGTTTGGAATTGAGTTTGAAGCATATTATAAAATTTGACAAAGGTATCAAAAACTTCAGTTTTATGTTTAAGAAAATAAACCCAACACATACGAGTGCAATCATCCACAAAGGTAATAAAATAAGACAAACCATGAGTATGAAACGTAGGAGCTGGACCCCAAACATCAGAATGGATCAAATCAAAAGGTTTACTACTACGAGACATACTGGGAAAATACGAATGTTTGTGACTTTTAGCTAGCACACAGGCTTCACAGTTCAAAGTTTTATTAGAATTATTAAGCAATGGAAAAAGACGTTTTAAGTACCCTAGTGAGGGGTGACCTAGACGTCTATGCCACATCCACATTTGCTGTTCATTCGACCCATGAATAAGCAAAGTATGACCCTTGTGAGTCCCCTCGTCCACATAATACAAGCCTCCTCGCTCAGTACCACGTCCAAGGATCTTCCCTGTCCGAGTGTCCTGCACAATACAAGCAGTAGATGTCAAAAGAACAGTACAATTAAGTTCTTTTGTTAATTGACTGATCGATAATAATTTATGGATAAACTAGGGATTAAGAGACAATTCTTTAAATGTAAGGACGATGAAACATGAACCGGGCCAGCTTGGTGGACCTCTACACTCTCCCCATTAGCATTTTGTATATGAGTTCGGGTTTTGTCCCCAATAGATACAAGATCGTGGGGATCAAACGTCATTGTGTCTGTTGCCCCGCAATCGAATATCCATTGTGATGAAGGGGGGTTACAAAGAAGCCCAAAACCGTGTGCAGTTGGGCTTGGGATATTGGGTTGAGTTTTTCCTTAGGTGGGTACTTTTAGGGTTTGGTTGGGGTTGTGAGTATAAATACTTAATTTAGGTAAGTTTTGAAACCCTCCCACCCCTATTTCTTTCTCTTCCATCCCGGTTGTTGTTTCTCCCTCTTCCGTCTTTTTTCCTGTTTCCTCCATTGTTGTTTCACCTGTGTTACCTTCCATGGTTTTTCCTCCCTTAGTGTAGTGAGTAGTGTCGGGCGCCGTGGTGGTGGAGAAGCCAGTAGTTGCATGTGCCTTGCCGCCGGTTCGTGGCTGGGCCTTGGTGGTGGCCTTCCTTTGCTTGTGTTCGTCCCACCACTCCAGGAAGCCTATGAGTTTAAAACAGCCCTCATTTGTGTGTCTTGTTCCACCACAGTGGCTGCATTTGAGGTGAGATTTATCTTCATCCTGCCGGTATGACGATCTTCCAGACCAGTTTTTTGCCACTAGCCCACTACCTATTTCTGAGGGACTCGGTCCCAGTGATGAAACGTGGGTCATGATCCCACGTCTGTTGATTTCTCTCCGGATGGTGGCGTAGGCTGCTTCCACGATTGGTAGTGGGTCTTGGTTGAGTAAGTCTCTCCTTTCTTTGTCGAAGGTGTCATTAATTTCGGCCAGGAATTGAAACAACCTTTGTTTTTGTATAAAGGTGTTGAATATGGTTATGTCTTCAGCACATTTCATAGGGTTCGGCATACGACGGTCGATTTCTTTCCATAAAGTATCTAGGCAGCCATAATACTCCTCTATGGACCCTTGATTTTGTTTAATTGAGCTTGCTTTCGAACTCAGATCGAAGATCTGAAGTTCGTCATGACCACTAGCCAAAAGGACAGAAATCCCATTCCATAAGTCACATGCTGTTGTGTAATCAAGGAATTGGTTTATGAGTTCTGATTCGATGTTCGATATGATCCAGGACAAAACCATTGAGTTCTGTTGCTTCCATTTCTGGTAATTTGGATCAGTTGATGGAGGAGGGGCTTCGATGATGTGCTTGAGACGCCCTCTTCCTTCAAGTGCAATTTTCATTAGACGACACCATTTAGAGTAAGAATATTTTGTATATTTTTTAAATCATCATATCTTGGTAATTATATTGTAAATATCAGTTTCCTAAAACTCTAAATTGACATTATATTTATTCTCTATTCATGAAATGAAATGGCAAGGAAATCATTTCTAATATCAAGTAGGATTGATACAGGAATTACATGGAAACAAGTATAATATGAACAAAGATAGTGGATTCGCTATGAGTAGGGATGGTCATTGGTCCAGGACCCTGTTGGACCCGCCCCGGACCTGCCCCTTTTTTAAGGGTCTGGGTCTTAATTTTTGAGACCCATCGGATCCGGATCCGGGTCTGAATCTAAAAAATTTCTAACGGGTCCGAGTCGGGTCCTAAGGTGAAGACCCGGACCCTGACCCTAAACTTTTAAATTTTATATTTTAAATTTCTGATATTATGAATGGCGTGGCGCATTCTCATTCTCATTCTCAAATCCAGTAAAGCATCCTCGAAGACGAAAACCCTGAACTTTCAAATTAGGGCTTGAAGCTCTGAGACGTTCCAACACTCTTATAAGCAGAGTTGTCTTCCCCACACCCTGGTAAAACAGCAGCAAGAAATGAAGAATTTAGAAGCCAGAACCAAGTTAAAGAAAATTCGGAAGCTTGAGATTGATTCATGGCAGACTAAGACTTACTGGGGAACCTGAAATCAATATGCATTTCCCAGACGCCATTACTAAATCGACCCAGAAATTTTGAAGTTCCTTTGCAAATTACAGTGTCAGGGTTAACGTAGTTTCTACAAACAAGGTGCGACTAATTTTATAAATGTAAAAAAAGTTTAAAAAATGTAGTAATTATTTTGTATTTGAATTTCATGGACTCGAACAAGTGTTTGTAGTACGATAATAAGTTGCTTATAAAAATACAAAAAGACTCGAAAAAGGTTCAATTTTGACAAATCAAATAGGCTTTGTATAAGACCCATTAAGGACCCTAAACCCTTCAAATCCGTAGGGTCCGGGTCTGGGTCTGAAAATTTTAGACCCTTAGGGTCCGAATTCGGGTCTGGATCCAAAAAAAATAATAGGGTCCGGGTCCGGATCTGACCAGACCCGCACTAGACCCGTCCCATGATCATCTCTAGCTATGAGTGTTCGTTCACCGGATGGATTTCAAGGTGGAGAAGAAGATGTAATAATAATCTCAACTGTTCGAAGCAATGTAAAGGGATCAGTTGGTTTCCTTTCAAATCACCAAAGGACAAACGTGGCATTGACAAGAGCTCGGTATGTATCAGATGAATCTTTCAAGTCAGATGGTTAGTTGGTTGTGCAGGTATTGTCTATGGATAGTAGAGAATGGAACAACAAGAACTTAATGTAGTAACAAAAAATCTCATTCCAAGGCTAATGTTTATTTCTATGTATGCTCATGATAATACCTCTATTTTAAAGGAGTCATGTACTTCCTCCTTTTTTTATTTGCATCCAAGTACACTTACATGCCTTAATACACTAATTCAATTGTTAATATCTCTAATTATATACTTAAAAAAATTGTAGAAACTAAAAATCAATATATTTCACAATTATATGAATTTTAAGACCTTAAGAAGGACATAATGCTTAAATATATTTTTGAATTTATTATTTCAACTGTATATTAAATACACTAAGAAAATAATAATACTTTCTCTAATTTAAAGTAAATGTCTCATTTGAAACTTGCACAAATAATAAGTTAAGAATGAGACCACGAATAAAAACTGTTTAGATCTCCAAATAATTAAAAAGTGAAATAAGACAAGGAGGGCACATCAAAAATCTTTTCCACATGTACAAACTAAGAAGTGGACCAACAAAAATGAGTCTATATGTGTCCAAATTCATTACTAAAAATATAATTGAAACAATTGATGTAAATCGACCTAAATAAGGAATGAAATACAGCGAGTTTAGTGAAAGACCGCCTTATTGTGAGAACAATAACCCAATCACCTCAAATATAATTTTTTTTCAATATTCGATCATTAATTGATAATTTGATATCTTTAAGTTCATAATTGATACATTTAAGATATACATTTAAGGTCAAAATTGATTTCTTTTAAAAGTTATAGCTTATTATTTATAATTTATAACTTGAAGGTTAGAATTGCCCACTTTAAGATTATAATTGATTTCTCATATGTTAAAATGAATTTTATTTTGGATTATAACTTATAAATTATCACTATACTAGTGATGACTAATAATTTAACTATATAAGCTTTAAATTGATCACTTAAAGGTTGTAATTGATATTTTTAAACTTGTTAGTTATAAAGTTTTAGTTACCCGCTATAGTGTCGTAATTGATCATTTTATATATAATTTTTATCACTTTAAGGTTTAAATTGATTACTTTAATATTGAAATTCAAGACATTAAAGATCATAATTGATCAATTTAAGGTTTAAAACTTGTCAATATAAATTAATGAAAACTTTTCTGTCAGAATTGATCTTTTTTAGGACTAAACTAAAATTTTTTATTTTAATTGATCTATTAAAATTTACTTTAAGTTGAAATTGATCATATTAATTAGAATTGATATCTTAAACGTCAAAATTATTTTCTTTTTATTTTTGAGTTTGGGCCAGCCTTTTAGTACCCGTATTATATCAGGTTGCCGCTTACAAGTGTTTGCGAATCAAATATTTTTCTGAATTGGGGGAGTAAAACATTTTAACTAGTTTTATGTTTTAAATAATAATTTATACTAATATATAAGGAAAATTTACTATTAAAATTCCACCAAAGGGTGGTTTTCTTTTAAAAATTTACGTTTAGTTTTGGTCTGAAAAATCCCACATTTCTCTTGATTTTCTTTTTAAAGACATCCATTATTTAATGACCTAAAGAACCGGTTAAAATTAGGATTTTAAAAAGGGAAATCAAAATAAGCAAACCCTAAATAAGAACCCATTTAATCTCCATCTTCCTCAACCCTTTGCTTTCCATATACATGTTTTCTCTCTCCTTGAGCAATGAATTCTCATCCAAATCATATTGGGTGTTTTTCTAATTGTTCAAATTTACAAATCTGGAGGAGTAATGTGTCTACATCAATTGGAGGTTAAGCTTCGGGTTGCAAGAAAAGGCCAAAGTATGGTGAAAAATTCTCTTCATGTCCTCTTTGGCCAATAAGTGATTAATTGACAAATGAATTTTTTTCTTTTTTTTTCTATAATTTCTTGGAATCTACTGAATGTACCTTCACCATGTGCATAAGAATGGAGATTGTACCATCTTCATGTGGCAAAAGGATTGTGGATTGAAAGAACCTGAATATTTGCACTTGAAAATTGAGTAGTTAGGGAAAAGGATAAGAGGTAATGACAATAAAGACGAAGAGGGAGGATAAGTTGAAGAGAAAGGAAGCAGGATCTGTCATCAATGCAATGTTTGTTAAAATGCTCAAATTGGCAATTTACTGATACTTTCATGGGTTGTATTAGTTATTTTTATGCTTATATAATGAACTAGATGTAATTAGTATGATAATCCTTTATTGGGATGAATGTCTAAGTGTTTTGATGTAATGAACTATATTTTGAAGATCAATTTGTAATGTCAAGTAGGAAATGCAATGAAAGAGAAGTTTTTAACTATGAAATGTGCCTTCATTCCCAAAAGAATTTCATATATTATAATATTAGCTTCATACATTGCAAAGTGACGTCATATTGCAAAATACATACATAAATTACTAAATATTATAGCTATAATACACAAAAAGTTGAATTCTAGAAAAAATACTGTTTGTATTCCATACTTACTAATCACAATTAATGGTCCCATGAACTATTTTATTGTAACTATATATAATATAAACATTCCTACCCATAAAGATGGCATGATTAGCTAGTGCATCTTTGAAAGTTTTCCTACTACTAAATCTATGTCCAGGATCGCACTAAAATATCCTAAAATCAATGTTTGACCTAACAGTCACAACACTCTTCTTTCTTCTAATTTAATTGCACCCATATCTTCAGCATCACTGCTAGAAGGTGTATCCATTTCATCATCACTGTTTTCATACTTTAACAATGAAGATCCATCTTCAACTTCTTCAACAACATTTGCATCTTCAGTTTGACTCCCTATGCAACCCAAAGCTGCATCCTTCTATGCTTGAACAAAAGTTAGGAGCAACTTTGAACAAGCTCCTTTAACATGTCCCTAGCTAGCACAAACTCCTCATCATTGCCTTCCTTAATAGCCTCATCATTGTTCAACAAATCATTTTCATACAACCATTCTTCTTCATCATCATATTCATCAAGTTCAACCTTTTCCACCAACTTTCATTCCTACTTGAAGCTAAACAACTTGCTACATGATCTTCATCCTCTTAATTATTTTATGAGTTGAATTAAAGTTCAAATCTGGAGGCAACTATGAACTGAGTCTGTTAGTTCTTACTACCCTCTCTCACTGTGTTTAGGGTTTTTTAGAAGTAATTGTATGGAGGGTTGTGTAATGTCCTGATTTGTATTGCTGTCCAACCATATATTCCTTTAAGGACTTATAGCACTTTGTGGTCCCCTAATAAAAGTCAATTTAGGTGCTCTACACTATTGATTATTTTGTGGACTTTTTAAAAGGTTAGGCATATTTTCATTACATTCCCTAGGTTTTGCAACCATATAATACAACCATAATCTTGGAAGTGATTGCAATAGATAAACATCAATTGATTTATTCAGCTAAGCTTCTTTAGCCATGGGATAAACCCCAGCTTCCCCAACAACTTTTCTTAATCCATCTTTCAACATCATTCTAGTTTAAAAGTATAAACCTCTATAAACCTATGTTCTATGCATTTACAGCTAAAGAAAATTTATCTATAAATAAATACTAAAGACCCATTTTAGTTTTGATTTAGTTTAATAATAAATGATTATTTATATGTAAGTTGTTATAAATTTATTTCTATTATATGTTATTGTTATGTTGCATTTATATGAAAACAGTAACATGATAATAAAAAAGCTTGATGGTAAGGAAATGCCGAACCATGCTTCCGACATATAAAAAAATGTGGGACGTGTTTTCCAGCACGTAAAATACGGCGAACACAGTAAGGTTGTTTAACCTGATCTGTGGCTCGAGCAATATTGTACTGGAGGAGTGACGACTCCCACTAAGTTCGGGGTTTTGGTTTACCTCACCCTAACAGGCCCATCAAACAAAGATCATATGTGTTGCATTCATTAAATAAATAATCGGATTCCACGCCCTAACACCCAAGCAGAAGTGTTAGTAAATCATGCCCTGGTACTCAAGCAGAAGGACCAGAAGTTTATGAATTCCCTATAATACATAAGATACCTTGCATATTATTTATTGTGATGCACTTATCTTTGCGTATTACTTATTGCAATGCATATATTCTATACTAGTATAATTGCGGTAAGTTTTTATACTCGGTTTTTTTTAAAACCGACCGATTTCCATCGGCTGTTCCCATATTTCGGGAGCAGATGCTGTAGGTGTCTTTACATGAAGTTATTAAGAAGCTATTGTATTGTTTATGTGAGATTAGGATATAATATGTATGTAGTTTATATTATGGACGATAATTAAGTATTAAAGACATATGTAATATTTAAAATTTTATTTTAATGACTTAAGTTTCTTTGTTTTTTTTTGAAAATACTGTTTTGTTTCATTTCTTTTTCGCAATAATCATGGTTTGATAGACTTCTGCTTAGCATTACTTACTATTATATTATAATAAACCTATATTTGGAAAAGAACTATCCGTTACACTTGGTATCAGAGCCAACGTTTTTTTTAGATCTATTTATATGGGTGGTTTGTTTAGGACTACATCAACGTCAAAAAGTGAGAATAACTTTTTTACTTTTTTTGCCAATAGATTTCTCACTTTAGTCGACCTCCAAATGCGATTTCAAAGCGCAATGGATGCACAGCGTGATAAATTGGAAATACTTGAAAGTAAGGATAAGTTGTTTACTCCACCACTTAAGACACCATTAATGTTGGAAAAACATGCTGCTTCTTTATATCCACCAGTTAAGACACCATTAATGTTGGAAAAACATGCTGCTTCTTTATATACCCTTGCTGCTTTTTATGATTTTCAAGCTGAAATTTGCGCTGCTTGTTTTGAATGTGGGCTGGACAAACATCATTTTGATAATGGTAAAGATTGTTTTTCACTAACTTATTTGGGTAACAAAAGGGTTTTTAATGTTGTCTTTGATTCAGAAACACTTGAGGTGGATTGCTCATGTAAGATGTTTAAACGTGTTGGAATTTTATGAGGGCATTCTCTATGGGCTTTAAATTCTAAGGGTGTTAATAAATTGTCTGAGCAACACGTTGTGAGTAGATAGACTAAGCTTGCTTTAAAAACTCCTATATATGATGTTAATGGAGTACAATTAATTCATTCTATTATTGATGATCCAAAAAAAAGGATATTAGGGGATGTTTGGAACTAAGTTCATCATTGTGTTGGCCTGACTGAAAGTAGTATAGATGATCTTCAAGAATTATTGGAGAAATTAAAAGTCTATTCAAGTGAACTTTTAGAAAAAAGAACAGTTTAATGGAACAAAACAAAAAATCAAGATTTTGAGGATGTTGTTGGTTGTAAAGCACCCGAAGTTATTAGCATCCAAAATCCAAAAGTATCTTCAAATAAGGGCACTAGAAAGGAAAGTGATACTAATGACAAAGAGGCTTATAAGTCTATAATTCCAAAGCGTTGTTAAACATGTGGAAAGATTGCTGGTCATAATAGTCGTACATGCCCAGACAACAACAAAAAGTAAGTGCTTAACGTATTTTGAACTTATTTCTTATCAAAGTTTTTAATTAATTTTTATTTATATTATTCAACTCCTTTTTTATGTAATGATACAAGCAGCAAAAGGACTACAAGATCACGCAAGTCATGATTTTTAGGGGTATTTTATTTACTTTTTGGTAAGATTTTTCATTTATTAATTATAATTATTTTGATAACCTCAATATTCTATTAAAATTTGTTCTTTTGAACTTTGATTAGGGACACATTAATCAACATTTTAAGTTGCTGTTGAAGAAAAAGATGTTACTGCAGACTTCAAGATCAAAATTGATTAGACTGTAGTTTTGTGCTTGTTAATATCAACATTAGTTAGATATGTAATTTGAGATATATATATTTCTGTCCACTACAAATATGTTTCTTTCTACGACAAATATGTTTCTTTCTACTAAAAAACATATAATTATAAATAGTCATTGATGTTACTATGGCTATGAACATTCTGAAAAATGTAATTGAACATCATAGTTTTTTTTCAGTATGAATATTATAAAAATATTTATGTAATCTAATGAATGATGAATGAAGTGTAAGTAAACACTACTATAGGATGCATAAATGATACTGTTTGCAAGTTAAATGTTGCTAAACTTCATAAAATAGTTATTCTTGTTTAATATACACTCTTTTCTAAGTACATCCTTTCAAAATAACATCCCAAAAAGTAACTAAGTCATGACAAAAGTATCACCCACAAGGTACTTAATATAACATAAATTGAAAGAAACACTAAGAATAATATAAAAGAAGCATAAATGATACTTTTTGCAACTTATATGTTGCTAAAACTTATAAAACAGGTACTAGTGTACCATACATTGTTTTCAAATACATAATTTCAAAGTACCATCACAAAAGTAAATACGTCATTCAAAAAACCATCTTTGAAAACTACATCATAAAAGATTACACAAATGAGTTTTTTAAACACAACATTTCTTATTTCTTTGATTCATCAATTCATCTTCTTTTTCCCCTTTGTCAACGTTTGCTTTCATCTTCGCTTGCCCAACATTAAGATTCTCAAATTCTTTTAACCCTAAATCAAAAGATGGAAAGTCAATGATAGAAGCTCATGTCCTAACATCCATAAGTTTGTCAACCACATCATCAATTTCCTTCCACACATTAGAGATAGAAAGCCATTGTAAAATGGTTGGCGATAAAGAGTCTTTCCGCTTTTTCTGCCCAGTTGAGGTAACAGACTCAAAATTTCTAATCTTAATCATTTTCGACTAATTCATAATTGCTTCAATTTAATTCATGATCCTCAATTTGTAAGTTCCAACTTCATCTAATTTTTAAAATCTTATATTCCAACTAACTATATATTTTTCAACTTCAGTCATTTCTGAACCAATCAAAGTCAGATATAAATCTCCTATTCCTGAATATGAAGCAAATGCTTCTCAAACTTCTCAAATCTCTTCATCTAGACCTGCATCTCCCACAATGTCTGATATGCAAAATTTTGACTCTATCAATACAATTACTAAAGATTTTGAAATAGATAAAAACTATCTAAGAGATGAATTTAATTCCTCTCACAATGCTGAACATCGATATTGGTTTAGATCTTTTTCTCGCTCCTTTAAAGATTCAATAAGAGATGTATGGTATAAAGATATAAATACTCTTCAAATTAATATCCCGTTTTTTACATGGTTTTTATTGTTTTGTGAAAAACAAGGTATTGCTAATCCATATTCTCAAAATCACATATTTGTACAAACCAAACTTCAAAAAAGTTGGGTTTTAAAAGATGGACAAACAATTAGTTCAGTTCATCCACCATTACAAAATATTATTTTTCCCTATTATGACCGTGAAATAAAGGCTAGTCCTTTTAAAGAAGGAAGAGTAGATCAAACAGATAAAACTCCAAATGTCGAAGACATCGTTAGACTTTATCATCAAAATAATTTTACAAATCAAATCCTTCATACCGTTGCAACACAAGTAGATCAACTTTCAAATAAGGTTGATAATCTACAAAAAGAAACCTCTAGATCCATAGCCCTTAATACGATTGCATCATTAGGATCTGATAAGGTTTCTGCACCGCATTTCAAACCACCAGGATTAACTATACCTATGACTCAAATGTTTGCAAAAAATGGTTACTTCTTCTAACTCTAATTCTGCAGTGTTAGATAAAATTCAAAAATCTTTACAAAAATTAGCAGATAGTCCAAGTCATATTAAGGTTTTGAGTAAATATCAAAGTTCAGAGATATCTTCTGATGAAGAAAATTCTGAGTCTGTAATCATTTCAAAAGTTGCAAAGCAATTTCAAGAATCTGATAATGATCCTCGTCAAATTAATAAAATACGATCTTCTTGGAAGAATATCCCTACAAAAAACTATTATCCTAGGCCTACTCCTGTTGATCTTCAATATGAAGAAAGGTCTACATTTACCTCCAAATCCTTTTCTCCAGATATGATCCATGAATGGAACATAGATGGAAAATCTGATTTTATGAAATTCTTAATACTCTTCAAAATATGGGAATGGCTATTGTAGCTTACAAAGCAAAACCTTTGGATGAACAAATAATTTTTGGTTTTATTATATCAGGTTTTACTGGGCAATTAAAAAACTGGTGGGATAATCTTCTCACTTTGCAAGACAGATTAGAAATTTTGAATCATGTTACTGACATCATGGATGATCAAGGAAATGTCTTTCAAAAATCTGACTGCTGTGATTTCTTAATCATAGTTATTGCCTTTCATTTTGTCGGTAACCCTACTCAAACTCTTTCTTCTGGAGAAACGATTTTACAAAATTTACGTTGCCCAACTTTTAGTGACTGTAGATGGTATAAAGATACCTTCTTTAGTTATGTTTTACAAAGAAAAGATTGCAATCAAAGTTTTTGGAAAGAAAAATTTATATCAGGACTACCAAAATTATTTGCCCAAAGAATTTTTAGAAAAATAGCTGAACATGATACAGATAAAGAACAAGCTCTTAATAATACTACTTATGGAGGACTATTCACTTTCATTAAAAAGGAAGGTCTTTCTTTATGTGAAGAACTCAAACTCCAAGCCAAATATACCTCTGAAAAGAAACAATCTAGGAAAGAAATTGGATGTTTCTGTGAAGCATTTGGTATGGAAGCTATTAGAGCTCCCTCTACAAAAAAGAAAATTAAAAAACAATTTTCTAAATTTTCAAAAGATAAAAATAAAAATTCTTATCCTTCTTATTATCGAAAGAAACGAGGAAAGAAAAATCTCAGAAATTTCCGAAAATCAAACAAAGCTTTCAAAATATTTTGTTATTCGTGTGGAAAACCTGGGCATAAAGCAAATGCTTGTACCACAAAGAAAAAGATTCAAGAATTATTTATTACGAGTCTGAGCTAGGAGATAAAATCTCCAAAATATTATTACAAACTCCTGAGTCTACTTCTTCTTCTTCTTCTTCTTCTTCTTCTTCTTCTTCTTCAGAAAAGGAAGATAATGAAATTAATTAATGATCAAACTTCTGATTCTGAATCTTCGATTTCTTCTTCTCCTATCAAATGCATTAATGTTTTAACAGATAAAGAGAAAATTGTGGAATTTCTTTTTGATCTCGTTGACAAAATCCAGGATAAAGAGATCAAAAGAGAAACCCTTTTGAAACTCAAAACTATGGTTTTGGGTGAAACCTCTACCTCTAAAAACAAGGAAAGTATTCCACTTCCTCAAATTGAACCTTTCAATATTTCAAAATTATTAGAAAAATACTCTTCCAAAGAAATGACTCAAAATTAATTCCTATTAAAAATCAAACTCTTTCGGTCAAAGATCTTCAACTTGAAATAAATAAAATCAAAGAAGACATCATTTCTATCAAAAATAGTTTAAAGCATTTAGAAATCAAAGATTTCGAACTTGAAACAAAATTATCTATTTTAGAAAACCCCATCTATAAAGAAAATCTTTCTTTGGGAGAAGAGAAAGTTAATGGAGATGATGATGATTTTATCACCGTAATTAATAAAATTAATTTTCAAAAATGGTACGCACCAGTTACTTATCAAATCAGAGATTTTCAAAAAAACCTATATAGCTTTAATTGATAGTGGAGCGGATCAAAACTGCTTAAGGGAAGGATTAGTTCCAACCAAATTTTATGAAAAAACAAAAACTCGGTTATATAGTGCAAATAGTTCACCCATGGATAATAAATATAAAATTTCAAAAGGGAAGATCATAAATGAAAATTATAGTTTTACTAATACTTTCATTATTATTAATGATATTAAGGAAGAAATAATATTAGGTACTCCCTTTTTAACACAAATTTATCCTTTTTGGGTTGATGATAAAGGTGTTCATACAAGAATTTTAGGGAAACAATTATCATTTCCTTTTTTAAGTCCCATGTTACAAAAAGATATTAATTTATTACAAAATTCTTCAGTAATACAATGTATAAATTTAATAAAGCAAAAAGAATTTCAAATTTCCTCTTTAAAAGGAGAAATTTCTTTTCAAAGGATTGAAGAACAATTACAACAATCAAAATTGCAACAAAAAATTTTTAATTTAGAAAATATTTTTAAATCAAAAGTTTGTGCTATTATTCCAAATGCCTTTTGGGATAGAAAAAGGCATATTGTCACATTGCCATATGAAAAGGATTTCTCTGAAAAAAATATTCCTACAAAAGCTAGACCCATCCAAATGAATTCTGAGCATCTTGAATTCTGCAAGAAAGAAATTCAAACTCTTTTAGATAAAAAAATTAATAACTCCATCCAAATCTCCTTGGAGCTGTAACACCCCTGAATTTCAGACTCTTCAGGGGTGTCACTTGTGGAAATAAATAATTATTTAAATAGGAAAAAGAAAGATGACGTTTGAAAACTTCCAAACAAAGTCCTACGGAAATTTCGGCAGCATCTGCCTTGAAATTTGACGCGCCGAAGATTTAGACAAACGATAAATCATCATAATGAAGAGGCATCAATGGCCTCGTAACAGAATCACGGCGGAAAGGTCATCGCCAAAACCTCTGTCAACATGCTAAGCATGGATCGTGGTTCCCATGTAAACGCTTGGGTTTTCCAAGCAAAAAGATAATCCACTGTACAAGCCATTCAAGATACTATAACAAAATATAAAACGATATAAATCTTTGCAGTGGAACGAATTACATCAAAAGGAGGACTCATGCCTCAACCAAAACATATACACTTTCAATTCTAAATCACATGTAGCGTCAAAAATGGTTCGAACAGGGCACGCGTCAAGGTTCTCACTCGATTTCCCCCCCCCATATGCAATGCAAGGAAACTCCAAAACCTGCAAGACCTATCTACGACGTCCCTGCTGCTCAACGTAAAGTCGTAGACCAAACGTGTCATAGCAGGGCCATCAGAGACAAGCCGTCAACAAGGAAACAAGCAGTACACGTCAGTATCTAGCAACAAGTTATATATGCAACCAACAATCAATTCAACAAGATGAGAGAAGATAGACACTCCAATGTATAAAAATCTACTCCAACCATTCCTCACTTCTGTGCACTTCTCAATGCCTTCACCATTTTCTATTCCTTCCTTAATTCCACGTATCATCTTTTGTGACTAGAGGCCACTATATTGGGGTTTGCAAGACCCACATGGCAACACCTCAGCCAAGGGCGGTGACGGCCATGCCGGCGCCCAATGGCAAAGTATGATCATACCCCCGTACAGCGACCATATATAGATGATCCATGCCTCCGGGAACTAAACCAACTGGGGTACCAATCCAGTGGAGTCACAGTAACATCCAACTTAATATCTCATCAATAAGGGACTCATTCCCATTCCATCTCATATAATCCAACATTCTACTCTCGCGATATTAGAACTCAATCTCTACTATCTTTACAACTGATTTTCACTTGTAACACAAACTTAACCGTATTTAAATAGCAAATCATATTCAACCTAGTTCGTATAATATTATCACGCAAGGAAAATAGATTGAAGATGCATGCAAGAATCAGTTACTGCGTGTACTTACCTGCACTGCAAGACGACAGCCACAAAAATCGCTTCGAAGGGGTTCTTACGCCCCTCTTATGAACCGGGCACCTATACACGTTTAAAGTAAGACTAATAAGCCTACTTCACATCATTTACGAAGCACCGACTCCATACAAGCTACGCTATTAGCCAATTAAGTTTCGATTCAAGCTAATACGCATTCTACGCATACTCATGTAATAAATTCAACCCATGTTCATACATGAACTACGCCATCAATTCCAATCAAACCATAACATTAGATTCTAGTCAGGTTCATGTTCGTGGGTCTTTAACGGTTTTTTTTTTTTTTTTTTTTTTTTTTTTTTTTTTTTTTTATCTCGGTTCTTTTTGTTGCAAGATCCAACTAAGAGACTCACCTTCGCGGCCTCATACATTTTAATAAAATAATCATTTTGATTCGAACCTCTTTATTTGAGAAGTCGTAACTATATTTTTAGTATATATATAAGTCGACATTTAAATCCATATGTGAAAGAAATTTATTAAAACTAATTCGGAAATAATTAAATAATAATTGTAAAATCTTTAAAAACTATTAAAATATTAAGTGATTACGTCATTAAAATGTCGGGGTGTTACAGGCTACCCCCCTTAAAAGGAGTTTCGTCCCCGAAACTAGCGCAACCAAGGTACTAATTGAGAAAATTTATATTTCTAACAACTCCAGAAGGTGTCTTAACGATTTTAAGCCTAAGGAATTATCTCAAGGATCGTGACCTTATTGACACTATTATACTCACTCTTATCCAAATATTCATGCATATTTTGTTCCGAGCATTCATAGTCCTCTAAATTAACTCGACACCCAAACAAAGCATGTAAATGTCACACAATTAACTTAACATAATCAATCAAAAGCATGTAAAAATCGTACAATTGACTCGACACGATCAAACAAAAGCATGCAATTTTCTAATAGGTCGGTATCATAGAGGAGGAAATGCATGCAAACGCGCGAAGTTCTATCACATTCTACCCCCCTTAAAGACTTAGTTACGACCCCGTAACTTACTAACCTCAAGAAAAAGGTGCGGGTATTTCTCACGCATGGAATCCTCAGTTTCCCACGTTGCCTCCTGCGTGCGCTGGTTAGCCCATAGAACTTTCACCATTTTTATATCTTTTCTCCTCGTACTACCCACCTTAGAATCTCAGATCTTGATAGGCTTCTCTTCATAAGATAGATTCTCATCCAGATCTAAGGGTTCGGGATCTAGCACATGAGATTTATCGGGAACATATCTCTTCAACTGCGAAATGTGAAACACATCATGGACCTTACCCAACTCATTGGGTAATGCTAGTTTGTAAGCGACCTTTCCTACCTTCTCTGTGATCTCATAAGGTCCTATAAACTTTGGGCTCAACTTCCCCCTCTTGCCAAACCTCATGACTCCCTTCATGGGTGAAACTCTCAATAGCACATAATCCCCTACGGCGAACTCATCAGGTCTCCTCTTAAGATCTGCGTAGGACTTTTGTCGATCCTGGGCCGCCTTAAGTCTTTCTCGAATCATTTTTACCTGATCAGTCATCTCCTCTAACATAGCCGGTCCTAGAGTAACAGATTCACTGAAATCGTCCCAACATACAGGATTACGACAACGACGACCATACAGAGCCTCAAAAGGTGCCATCTGGATGCTTGCCTGGTAACTATTATTGTATGAAAACTCCACCATATCTAGGCACTCATCCCAAGATCCTTGCCTATCCAAGGCTACGGCTCTCAACATATCTTCAAGAGTCCGATTAGTGCGCTCGGTCTGTCCATCAGTGGCAGGGTGAAAAGATGTGCTTCTTAGAAGTTCTGTTCCCAGAGCTGCTTGAAAAGCCTCCCAAAATTTTGACACATACCTAGTATCACGGTCAGAAACTATAGATCTAGGGACACCATGGTATCGCACAACATTTTTAAGGTAAGCTCGAGCCAACTGATCCATACTCCATTGATTATTCATCGGAATGAATCTTGCACTCTTGGTGAGTCTATCAACCATCACCCATAACGTGTCATTTCCTGACCTAGTTCTCGGTAAACCCAAAACAAAGTCCATTGATATGTCATCCCATTTCCATACAGGAATATCCAAGGGTTGGAGTAAACCTGCAGGTCTCTTATGTTCACTTTTGACCTTTTGACATGTCAGACACCTGGAAACAAACTCAGCAATATCTCTTTTCATCCCAGACCACCAGAATGTTTGCTTCAGATCTCGATACATTTTATCTCCCCCCGGGTGGACGGAATACATCGAACTATGAGCCTCTGATAAGATTTTATCCTTGAGCTCTGCACAAGAAGAGGGTACACACCTACCCTTGTATCGAATGCTACCATCCTCGAATATTGTGAATCCTTTAGCTTTTCCTTCTCTAACCTGCTCCCTCGTTTTTTCCAATAAGGAGTCACTCACTTGATGTGTTAAAATTTCTTCAAAAATTGAGGGTCGAATTGATAAGGCTGTTAATCTGGACCTCAGCTCCCCGTGCTGCACAATCTCGAGGTTCAACTTTTCCATGTCTCTTTGCAACTCTCTAGGAATAGTCAAGGTAGCTACGGAATGATTGGTCTTTCTACTTAGAGCATCGGCTACCATGTTCGCCCTACCCTCATGGTAATTAAACTCTACGTCATAGTCGTTAATCAACTCTAGCCATCTTCGCTGCCTCATGTTCAAATTTTGTTGCGTATACAAGTATCGCAAACTCTGATGATCAGTGTAGATCTTGCACTTCACTCCATACAAGTAATGTCTCCAAATTTTCAAAGCAAAGACAATGGCTGCTAGCTCCAGGTCGTGAGTTGGGTAATTGACTTCATGTGGTTTTAGTTGTCTGGATGCATACGCGACCACTTTCCGATTTTGCATCAATACACATCCCAACCCATACTTCGATGCATCACTATACACAAGGTACTCAAGGGTGCTATCTGGAAGAGTAAGCACGGGTGCGGTAGTCAACCTCTCCTTTAAGGTTTGGAAGGCCAACTCGCACTCTTTAGACCATTCGAATTTCTTGTCTTTCTTCATCAAGTTGGTCATAGGGCGGGCGATCTTTGAGAAATCCTTCACAAATCTCCTATAGTAACCAGCTAAACCCAAAAAGCTCCTTACTTCAGTCACATTCTTCGGTGCAGGCCAATCTCTCACCGCCTCAATTTTTGCAGGATCAACGGCAACTCCTTCTTTGGACACAAAATGCCCAAGGAACGAAACCTTCTCGAGCCAAAATTCACACTTTGAAAACTTCGCGTACAGCTTATTGTCCCGGAGTAATTGCAACACCTTCCTCAAGTGTTGTTCGTGTTCCACCCTATCTCTCGAATACACCAAGATGTCATCAATAAAGACCAGCACGAAATTGTCGAGGCACGAACTAAACACCTGGTTCATCATGCACATAAAAGCTGCAGGTGCATTAGTCAACCCAAAAGGCATCACTGTGAACTCGAAGTGCCCATATCGAGTCCTAAAGGCTGTTTTCGGAATATCGCGCTCCGCAATCCTCAGCTGATGATAGCCAGACCTCAAGTCAATTTTGGAAAATAACCCTGCTCCCTTAAGTTGGTCAAACAAATCATCGATTCTCGGAAGAGGGTATTTGTTCTTCACAGTTATCTTGTTCAGTTCTCGATAATCAATACATAACCTCATAGTCCCATCCTTCTTACGAACAAACAAGACAGGTGCTCCCCAAGGCGAAACACTCGGTCGAATGTATCCCTTCTCTAATAACTCCTCGACTTGCTTTTTAAGTTCCTCCATTTCAGCTGGTGCCAACCTATATGGTGCTTTTGATATAGGTCCCACCCCTGGTACCAGGTCTATGGTGAACTCAACAGCCCTAACAGGTGGCATCCCCGGTATCTCCTCTGGGAAGACGTCTAGGAACTCATTTACGATTGGCACTGATTCAGGAGTCAACTCCTCGTCTTCTATCTTACGTACATGACATAGGTAGCTTGGCAGTCCCTTCCTCAATAATGTTTTCATCTTCAGGGACGATACTATCTTCGTTTGCATACCTGAAGTAGCTTTGCAATACTTAACTTTATTTCCCTTGGGCCCCACAAGCCTGACTTCTTGCCTCTCACATTCAACAATAGCTTTAAACCGACCCAACCAGTCCATCCCAAGAATAATGTCTAAGTCGCACATCTTTAACTCATATAGGTCACTAGGAAAAATGGTTCCCCCAATGGTCAAAGGAACACTCTTATAAACTCTAGTGCATTGATACAACTCTCCTGAAGGAACTGCTACGGCGTACGAAGAAGGTTCGGGATCCTTTAATCCTAACCTTTCAATTATTGATGCAGATACAAAAGAATTTGATGCTCCAGTATCAAATAACGCATTGACAGGCACGGAGTTCACAAGAAACGTACCTGTCACCACATCCTTTGCATCCTCTGCTTCCCTTGTGCTGATGGCGGTTAATTTTCCAAGTGTTGATTGAGTAGTTAGCGCACTGGTTCCCGCACTTCCATTACTTCGACCATTCGACTCTCCGGGTTTATAGTTGCTTGGACTAGGCCGATATCCGTTCCCGTTCTTCGACTGATGTAAGTTTTGACCACGGTAGTCACTCCCATTCCTCTGATTCCCAAAATTCCTCTGATAAAAATGCTGCTGTCCCCCATTCTGTTGATTCGGACGCCCATGCTTGGCATAACATTCGAAGCCACGATGACCCAACTTGCCACAAACATTACATTCTACTAAATTCCCATTACAATCCTTCCCTGGGTGGTTGTTTGGACACCTGCGGCAGAAATAAACTCTTTCCTTACTATTACTGTCTCCACTCTTCTTTTGATTGCTGAACCCCCTATGGTGCGACTTCCCATTTCTTTCGAGACTTGAAAAGCCCATGTGTTTCTTATTCTGCTGGGAATGGTGTTGCTGCTGGAAGCTCTCCTTTCTCTTATCCCCACTGTTGACACCTGCACTGCTAGTTTCAAGCTTCTTTCCCTTATCTTTGTATAGTAGACTTCCCACTTGAGCGGCTCTTTGGTACATCGCATCCAGAGTGGTGTACCGGTCACTATCAACGTGCACTTGAATTTCATTGCTCAGCCCCAATTCAAAACGCTGCATCTTCTGCTCCTCGGTAGGGACGTCATCAGGGCAATATTTCACATACTCCATGAACTTCTTATAGTATTCGTCAACCGTTAAATCCCCCATCTCGAGCTTCGAAAATTCATTGGACATTTGCTTCCTGATATGAGGTGGGTAGTATTTTTCCCGAATCACCCTTTTGAACTCCTTCCATTGCAACGGCTCCTGAGGATCACTCATCAAGTTGTCTCTAGCATTGGACCACCAGTAATCAGCTTCTTCTTGTAGGTAGAAAGCGGCTTGGTCCACTCTCAGGTGCTCAGGGCATTGCACCACGTTGAAAATCTTGTCAAATTCCCGTAACCAGTTCTCTAAGATTGCGGGTTCTCCAGTTCCTGTAAACACAGGGGGTTTGTTCTGTGAGATGCTCTTGCTCACGGAGGCTGCCGTCTCAACTTCGGGCGCAGACCTAGATCTCCTTTCCTCGGCTAGCTCCATGACCAGTTCTCGTAAGGCCTTGTTCGAGCGTCTCTTCAAACGTTGACTAGACAACGGAGGCATTTCCCTGCAAACAAGAGTTTCACAAACGAGAGATGTTCACCATTCGATAAGATAACATGCTTCATCGCCAAATACACATTTTGCATGCAAATTCCAACCAGGCATACATTCTTATTTTGCGTGGAATTCGTCCTTATTTTGAAATATAACAACTTTACTAAGGAAAATGAACTAGTAAGCTTATCTAAATAATTTTGACATAAACTACTAACCAATGAAACATAAACACATAATCAACTAATATAAGGTTGCAGGTAAGTACGGCAACTCGTAGCTTAACTAGGACAGGCACATAAAAAAAAATGTAGCCTCTTACGCAACCCATAACTTGCAACATTTGCTCCTACAAACATAATTCATGCTTAAAATTTCAATTAATAAAACGTCATCTGTTAAGTTACCACAAATTCATTACAAAGATTCATTCCAATCATTGCAAGGATCGTAAGCCTAAGCGTGCAAATTCATGTGCAATAATACTCAAAATGCATGCATATATAAATGCACCTAACCCATGTCTACCCATACTCTCAAAGCAATTTAACTTCGAAAACAAAACAGGAATAAGTACTAGAGAAAACACAAAGCGTTTGGGAAAGATATGAACCACTGGCTCTGGTAACCACCTGTAACACCCCTGAATTTCAGACCCTTCAGGGGTGTCACTTGTGGAAATAAATAATTATTTAAATAGGAAAAAGAAAGATGACGTTTGAAAACTTCCAAACAAAGTCCTACGGAAATTTCGGCAGCATCTGCCTTGAAATTTGACGCGCCGAAGATTTAGACAAACGATAAATCATCATAATGAAGAGGCATCAATGGCCTCGTAACAGAATCACGGCGGAAAGGTCATCGCCAAAACCTCTGTCGACATGCTAAGCATGGATCGTGGTTCCCATGTAAACGCTTGGGTTTTCCAAGCAAAAAGATAATCCACTGTACAAGCCATTCAAGATACTATAACAAAATATAAAACGATATAAATCTTTGCAGCGGAACGAATTACATCAAAAGGAGGACTCATGCCTCAACCAAAACATATACACTTTCAATTCGAAATCACATGTAGCGTCAAAAATGGTTCGAACAGGGCACGCGTCAAGGTTCTCACTCGATTTCCCCCCCCATATGCAATGCAAGGAAACTCCAAAACCTGCAAGACCTATCTACGACGTCCCTGTTGCTCAACGTAAAGTCGTAGACCAAACGTGTCATAGCAGGGCCATCAGAGACAAGCCGTCAACAAGGAAACAAGCAGTACACGTCAGTATCTAGCAACAAGTTATATATGCAACCAACAATCAATTCAACAAGATGAGAGAAGATAGACACTCCAATGTATAAAAATCTACTCCAACCATTCCTCACTTCTGTGCACTTCTCAATGCCTTCACCATTTTCTATTCCTTCCTTAATTCCACGTATCATCTTTTGTGACTAGAGGCCACCATATTGGGGTTTGCAAGACCCACATGGCAACACCTCAGCCAAGGGCGGTGACGGCCATGCCGGCGCCCAATGGCAAAGTATGATCATACCCCCGTACAGCGACCATATATAGATGATCCATGCCTCCGGGAACTAAACCAACTGGAGTACCAATCCAGTGGAGTCACAGTAACATCCAACTTAATATCTCATCAATAAGGGACTCATTCCCATTCCATCTCATATAATCCAACATTCTACTCTCGCGATATTAGAACTCAATCTCTACTATCTTTACAATTGATTTTCACTTGTAACACAAACTTAACCGTATTTAAATAGCAAATCATATTCAACCTAGTTCGTATAATATTATCACGCAAGGAAAATAGATTGAAGATGCATGCAAGAATCAGTTACTGCGTGTACTTACCTGCACTGCAAGACGACAGCCACAAAAATCGCTTCGAAGGGGTTCTTACGCCCTTCTTATGAACCGGGCACCTATACACGTTTAAAGTAAGACTAATAAGCCTACTTCACATCATTTACGAAGCACCGACTCCATACAAGCTACGCTATTAGCCAATTAAGTTTCGATTCAAGCTAATACGCATTCTACGCATACTCATGTAATAAATTCAACCCATGTTCATACATGAACTACGCCATTAATTCCAATCAAACCATAACATTAGATTCTAGTCAGGTTTATATCAAGATATGTTCAAGAACACGTAATACATGACGTTACACTTAATAACAATCATATCACCTATGATAGTAGTGGTTTATTATTTTTCCAAGGTTTTTAGAGTGAAACGATTAAGAATAAATTAGATTTGTAGCTTGGCGAATCAATAACGATTCGTATAATTTGGGTCAAAGTCACCCAACTTAGCAACCGAGCTCAAAACTAACCACCTCATCAACGACTATAACCACGATAATACTTTCATTAATGACAATCGCTACCTTAATCCGTCTCAGTAATTATTATTATCGTTTACTCTACAACAATGGATATTAACAATACTAGTCACCATTTTATGTTATGAATGGCTATAACCACGATAATACTTTCATTAATGACTATAACCACGATAATACTTTCATTAATGACAACCGAGCTGTGCAGCATTTTATGTTATGAATGCAGCAGAAAAAGAAAGAGGAGTTCCTAGATTAGTTATTAATTACAAACCTTTAAACAAAGTTCTTCAATGGATAAGATATCCAATCCCAAATAAAAGAGATTTAATTAATCGCTTATATAAAGCCAAAATATTTTCAAAATTTGACATGAAATCTGGTTTCTGGCAAATACAAATTGCTAAAGAAGATAGGTATAAAACTGCATTCACGGTACCATTTGGACATTATGAGTGGAATGTAATGCCTTTTGGACTTAAAAATGCTCCTTCTGAATTTCAACATATAATCAATGATATTTTCAATCAATTTTCTTCATTCATAATTGTTTATATAGATGATGTTTTAATTTTTTCTCATGATTTTGATCAACATTTCAAACATTTACATATATTTCTAAACACTATTGAAAAAAATGGTTTAGTAGTTTCGTCCACTAAAATGAAATTATTTCAAACAAAAAACCATGAATGATCAAATGGTCTGAATAAAAATGCTCTATACCAGGCCATTTTGTAATCATAGTATGAGTAATTTTGTGGGAAAAATCTTTTTGAAAAAATTCGTTCTGCATTAAATTATTTCTCAATCAATCCTGTACTCCCTATTTGTATCAGAGCCAGTAAGTTATTAAATTGATTAATTGTGCATTTATATAAATTGCATCTGTATTGAGTGTTGGTAAGGTGCTTGGTCAGCCTAATTAAGTTGTTGGTAAGCCATTTTAAGTCTTGGTGTTCCTAGTTAGGTGGTCCCACTGTTCCCATTCAATTCAGTCAATAGGGAGTACAGGATCGATTGAGAAATAATTTAATAATTTTGTGGATATAAATCTTATAATATTATTGATAATAATAAGATAAGTAAAGAAAGTTACATTTATTTGAGATAAGACTTAAACAAAAGGAAATTACAGGATGCTTTCTTCCGAGAGCTAAACACTTAATTTATACACAAAGGAAGAGATAAGGTGTAATCTGCTCTTCCAATAAGAAACTAAAAAGAAAAAGGTAAATAGTACAAACATAATTATTAAAGCTACACTATAATACTGTAGAAGATGCTTTGAATTACTATTAAAGATGCTTTACTGTAGAAGATGCTTTGAATTACTATTGAAGATGCTTTACTGTTGAAGATGCTTTGAATTACTGTTGGAGATGCTTTTGATTACGTCATTTCTTACATTCGTGCTTCCGGATGAATTAATTTTAGTTGTTGAACATTTGAATTGAACTTTTGTGAACTCAATATTAAAAGTCATATGGATCTTGAGCAAATGAACCACCAAATGTTGGATTATAAGATTCATTTAAGAACTCCGATAAAATCTCATCAGATTCTTCTGATAATATTTTCTTTGCATATTGTGGATTTTCAAGAATCTTTTTGAGAATGGCTTTCTGGACTTTAGATAATGATTCTGAATTTGGACTTTCTACTTTGGGGTTTTTATTGTGTTGAGGAGAATTTGAATTTGATGTTGCTTTTGAGGGTGAAGGTTTGTTGGTGGTTGATGGAGATTGGTATTCCATTTTTATATCGGTTTGAAAAAAGGAGATAACATTTTTTTTTGAACAAATTTCTAAGGTAAATTTGTCCCACCATTTAATTTTAAAATCTCTTATTAATGAATATGGATATGGATGTGGAAGGTGTTGTTTGAGACAGTAACTCCAACATAGAATCCATGGAATTTTAAAATCTCTGATTGATTGAATTAATAATTTGTGGGCTTTGAGGAATTGTAAAATTAGTGAGATATACATTTTCTATTTCGGTTTTTGTAATGTATGCAGATTTGGTAAAGCTTTGTGTTGGTATTTTTGTAGTTGGTTCTTTTTGTTTAGAATTTGGAATAATATTTTGTGAAGTAGGCTCTTGAACAATTTGTGAATATGAAAGTGGGGGAAAATCACTTAGTTGAGTAAATTTGTTTGAAATGGATAGAGTAGTTTGAAGATTTTTGGAGGATGAAAATATTTATATTGTTCTGTTTTGTTTGGTTTTGGATCTGGTTCCATTTCGTAATTATCTGAACTCTGGAACCCTTTGAGTTTTTCTTGTTGATTCTTTTTCCTTGGCATTATGATGTCCCTGTAGAAATTCTCTGGTTAAGAAATCAGGGAGAGAGTTACTTTCGCCTCTAATATGTTCTATTTGAAAATCAAATACTGATAAAATTGCTTGGCATCTTGCAAAAATTTGTTTAGAAACAATGTTTTTGACATCCTTTTCTAGAACCTCTTTTGTAGATTTGCAGTCGATCCTAATCAAAAAAATTTTGTTGTAAAGATCATCTTGAAATTTTGAAACGCATAGTACTATAGATAAAATTTCCTTTTTAATGGTAGAATAATTTTTTTGAGGTCCGAGCAAGAGACCTGAATGAAATCTATCTAATTGTTCTTTTGTATTTATTCTTTGTTTTAATATGCCACCATATCCTATTTCTGATGCATCTGTTTCGACTATCATGAATGCAGATGGATCTGGAATGCCTAGACATGGAAGTGATTTGATTTTTTGTTTTAATTCAATAATAGTCTTAGTATGAATTTCTGACTAGGGAGGCGAATTTTTTTGAAGTCTTTGAAAGAGGGGCATGCAAATTTGTCTGAGCTTTGGGAAAAAATCTGATATATAATTCAGACATCCCAAAAATCTTTGTAACTGGGTTTTGTCTTTAATTTTCTTAGGGAATTTTTCTGCAAATTCTAAAGACCTTGTAATTGGCTTGATTGTTCCTTTATAAATGTCATGTTCCAAAAATTTAATTTTTGTTTGAAATAATTTCATTTTAGTGGCAGAAACTTTAGAAATATATGTAAATGTTTGAAATGTTGATCAATATCATGAGAAAAAATCAAAACATGATCTATATAAACAATTATGAATGAAGAAAATTGATTGAAAATATCATTCATTATATGTTGAAATTCAGAAGGAGCATTTTTAAGTCCAAAAGGCATTACATTCCACTCATAATGTCCAAATGGTACCGTGAATGCAGTTTTATACCTATCTTCTTTAGCGATTTGTATTTGCCAGAAACCAGATTTCATGTCAAATTTTGAAAACATTTTGGCTTTATATAAGTGATTAATTAAATCTCTTTTATTTGGAATTGGATATCTTATCCATTGAAGAACTTTGTTTAAAGGTTTGTAATTAATAACTAATCTAGGAACTCCTCTTTCTTTTTCTGCTGCATTCATAACATAAAATGCTGCACAGCTCCAAGGAGATTTGGATGGAGTTATTAATTTTTTATCTAAAAGAGTTTGAATTTCTTTCTTGCAGAATTCAAGATGCTCAGAATTCATTTAGATGGGTCTAGCTTTTGTAGGAATATTTTTTTCAGAGAAATCCTTTTCATATGGCAATGTGACAATATGCCTTTTTCTATCCCAAAAGGCATTTGGAATATCAGCACAAACTTTTGATTTAAAAATATTTTCTCAAAATTGATTAGACTGTAGTTTTGTGCGTGTTAATATTAACATTAGTTAGATATGTAATTTGAGATATATATATTTCTATCCACTACAAATATGTTTCTTTCTACGACAAATATGTTTCTTTCTACTAAAAAACATATAATTATAAATAGTCATTGATGTTACTATGGCTATGAACATTCTGAAAAATGTAATTGAACATCATAGTTTATTTTCAGTATGAATATTATAAAAATATTTATATAATCTAATGAATGATGAATGAAGTGTAAGTAAGCACTACTATAGGATGCATAAATGATACTGTTTGCAAGTTAAATGTTGCTAAACTTCATAAAATAGTTATTCTTGTTTAATATACACTCTTTTCTAAGTACATCCTTTCAAAATAACATCCCGAAAAGTAACTAAGTCATGACAAAAGTATCACCCACAAGGTACTTAATATAACATAAATTGAAAGAAACACTAAGAATAATATAAAAGAAGCATAAATGATACTTTTTGCAACTTATATGTTGCTAAAACTTATAAAACAGGTACTAGTGTACCATACATTGTTTTCAAATACATAATTTCAAAGTACCATCACAAAAGTAAATACGTCATTCAAAAAACCATCTTTGAAAACTACATCATAAAAGATTACACAAATGAGTTTTTTAAACACAACATTTCATATTTCTTTGATTTATCAATTCATCTTCTTTTTCCCCTTTGTCAACGTTTGCTTTCATCTTCGCTTGCCCAACATTAAGATTCTCAAATTCTTTTAACCCTAAATCAAAAGATAGAAAGTCAATGATAGAAGCTCTTGTCCTAACATCCATAAGTTTGTCAACCACATCATCAATTTCCTTCCACACATTAGAGATAGAAAGCCATTGTAAAATGGTTGGCGATAAAGAGTCTTTCCGCTTTTTCTGCCCAGTTGAGGTAACAGACTCAAAATTTCTAATCTTAATCATTTTCGACTAATTCATAATTGCTTCAATTTAATCATGATCCTCAATTTGTAAGTTCCAACTTCATCTAATTTTTAAAATCTTATATTCCAACTAACTATATATTTTTTGATTTAATTTCTGATTTAATTTCCAATTTTATTTTCAAGTTCTTTAATTATTTAATTTTCTTTCAATTCCTAATACTTGCTCGATTTCTTAAACTACTCTGAATATGAAATTTTAAATTTTTATTATTTCTAAATAATTTTTTAGTCCAAAACTTTTGATAATTAATTTCTATAAAAATAAAATAAAATAAAATAAAAAATTGAAAATCATTCAATTAACTTTTGGTTTACGAAAACTTTACATTTAAAAAATTCTTATCTTCTTAATTATTTTCGTTAACGATTATTTTAACGACTTTAACACTTTTATTTAAATTATTTTAAACTACTCCTAGTATATTTTTGTTAATAACTTTAATTAAGGTTTTAAGCTAGTTTTGCACCTAAAATAATGATAATTACCTAAATCTATTAGTCAAAACCTACCTATATTTTTTTTATTACTTATTTACTTATATAAGTAAAGTAAGTTTGAAAGGAAATCAAACTTCATCCTTAGCATCATGTTGGATGGTTATGGGTAAGATATGAAGCCATGATTTTTTTATGTTTTTTTTAATCCAAATATTATAAGATCTTGTCCCATAAATATCTTCTTTATATACTAGCTGTTTTCTAACATTCTACCTTGAAAAATTAAAACAAAACTCACCCAAAGTATATCATTCTAGTGGTGTAGTATTAAGGAATTAAGTCATCTACTTTTCTTCCATTTTCTCCTAATTTCACTTTATTGTATCAATTACTAATTCTCTAATCTATTAATTAGTTGAAGCAAATCAAGAAGGAGCTTAATGCATCACCTTAATGGTTTGAATTATCATTTTTTTATTGTGGAGCATAGTTGAGTATTCTTTTGAGTACTTGAAAGATCATAATTTTGGAGCTTGGAGGGTCATACTACTAATTTTTTTTGGTGTTAGTATGGTATAATTTCTTACCCTACTCTTTATGTGGAATTTTACATTATATTTACCTTATAATGTGCTAAGTATATTGTAGACTCAATTAGGAACGGAAACAGCAACAAGAGGGGGGGTGAATTGTTGTTGTTACTAGTTTAAGCGTTTTTGCCCTGTTTTTGCGGAATTGAATAAAATAAATAAAGCTTAAACTTAGAGCGAAATAATTAAAAGAGACAAACGATTTTTACGTGGAAACCTTCTAGGCCTAAATAGAAGGAAAAACCACGACCCTACGGGATTTCTAAATTCTCCACTATGTTTAAGGCAACTCGTTACAATTACATTAAACATCTTACTTCACTCGAAGCGCATCAACTAGGCCAACTCTTCTCTCTTAAATTGCTTCACTCAAAGCAACAAACTTAGCTTCACTAAAAGCTAATTCTCACCACTAGCTTCACTAGAAGCTTTCTCCTTAGCTTTACTCAAAGCTAATCTCTTCTCTAGCTTCATTAAAAGCTATCTAATTTCCCCCTTAGACTCACCCGAGTCTAATTACAAATTCTCTCAAAAACCCTTACAAAGGATAAAAATTCTCTAAAAATAAAATCAATGAGTTGCACAAGAAAATATTATAAATTAATTGGCATTTTAAAAACAAAATTTTCTTGTAAAAATTCTCCCAAAATTACGTATGATTTAATGGCTCATACTAAGGCGAGTTTTGAAGAATAACCGAGTCCACTATTTATAGAGCTAAAGTCCCTAATAAAAAGGAATATTCCAATCCATTATCTCATTATCAAAAAGATCATGGGAGTAATGTGAATTTTAATAACCAAGTCTTCCTACGGTTAATCTTAAAAATAGGCATTTAAAGTTGACCAATTCAAGCCCACGGTTATTTAGCAATAACCGCTGTTCCCTAATAATAGGTTTAGTTCCCTTTAAGGCAGCAGTTTTACAAACAGCTGTTCCTGTTCCAGTACTAATTGCTGGAACGTGTTTGCTATAAATAGAAACGGTTATACTGATTGGGAATGATTACTTGCTAACTTTTAGGAATATAGACGGTTTAGAATGATAGCTAAGACCCATTCAACAACCACTAATTCTATTTTTAGTAAATCCAATATTTACTAAAAATAGATCCTAAAATAAAGGATCGTAGAAAATAAGGACGTTAATTCATTTTATTTAAGAAAAACGATTTGCCAATTCATTTTAATAAATTACTACTGCAACAAATTAATTTTATTAAATACATTAACTAAAAATAATAATTAAAATATAATAACCAGAATTTTCAGTTAACGTAGGCTGACTACAGTTCAGGAACAGTGCGATGTTTCCAGAATCCAGTTTTGCTAGAACATCCAACTTAGGAACAGTAGACCTGCTGTCTCCATTTTACATCCCAAGCGATATACTTCTTCTAACATCCCTTGAATCCTTTTGACACGTGCATTCCCCTGAACTAAGCCATAGGTACTATCAATGATCACAATTAATCGGATATCGACCTGCACACAATCTCTAAACACATATTTGCTTAAGTGTAGTCATCATCAAAACTCAAGAGGTCCAACAAATTCCCCCTTTTTGATGATGACAAACTTTTAAACAAACTTAAAATAAAATTAGAGTAAAATCAATATTATAGAGCATGTCAGAGATCAAAACAACTCTACATAACTTAGTAAATTAACTCGTTACAATTTAATTTACCAAGCAATCATAGCAACACAGTTTACTCCATATAGTATAAAAACACAATATAAAATATATGTTTTTAAATAGTTTCCAAAAATAGTTAACATAAATCACTAAGTATTTCAAATGTAATAACTTTGAAATCAGAACAATTAATCATATAATCAGAGCATATATCTTATACTCCTATCAACAGAACATTCAAAACAATTATTAGAACAGTTCATCATCAGAGTCATCAGAGCAACAGTTCATCAAGTAACTTCTATTATCAGAGCAATATAAATCAATCTTGATCATAAGTATCAGAGCATTAAGCATTAACAAAAGGTGTTAACTATATACTGACAATAGATTAACTATACTTTGACAATCACAGCAAAATCAGCAAGCAATAAACAATCATCAGCAGCACACAGCCAAACAGCCTTAGATCATGAATCATAACCTTAATCCTAAAGTCCAACATAATAGATATTATCAAAGCTAAGCATACTCAAGCATTATTTAAGTTTGTGTCAAATATTCCCCCTTTTGACATCATTCAAAAAGAATTGGAGCAATCAAACCACAGCACTACGCATATACACATAGTCAAAGAGAGAATGAGGATGCACAAAGTAAAAAGCAATAACAATGAATGCAAACAAGATCAGCTATGATTAATCGTCACAGATAGTTAGTAGCATAAAGGAAAATGTAGGTCATAGTATGAATTAATACAAACAGTACCCCAGCTGGTACAAAACAAAAGCAAGAAAAGATTGTTTGATAATAGTGATGGTTGCAACAATTAAGAAAATATGATGATTATCAGGAGAAATTAAGATGCAGGAGCTTCATCATCTATGTATTCTGTTTCCACCTCTAATGTGTCGAGCTTGGCACCTAAACGTGCTTCGATTTGGTCCATTTAAGCAGATAGTGAGGCAATAGAAACACGAATTTCATCTTTAAAAACAAGAAAGCTAGACTGAAATTCTGTGACTTTTAGGAGAATGGAGGATAGAGGGGCTGTAGGAACTGTATTGTCACCTAAACCTTGATGTGGTGAAGGGGGTACAGGTGATGGTGATGGTATAGGTGACTTAGGTGGTGAAGATGGTCGTATTGGTGATTGTGGTGGTGATGGTTTATGGTATGACGGTGTGGCAGGTCTAGGTGAGGAAGGTTGGCTTGGTTGTGCTGTTGTGTATGAGGTAGAGTCATCATCAATAACAACAACAAGTTTCTTTCCTTTAGAAGCTAGCCTTCTACTCTTCCTAGGGGTTAAACCAGGTGAAGAACCCTTCTCATTTTTCTTTTCTTCTTCCTCCACAGCAACCTTCACCAGTTCCTTCTCTACTTCCCCCTTACAAGAGTTTTCCTCCTGTTCTTCCTCCTCAGAATGCCCTTCTGCCTTCTCAGTGGCAGAGGGAACAGGCTCCTCCTGTTCCTCCTTGTTTACTTCCTCCTCCTCAACATTCTTCTTCGTCATTGGTGTCCTCTGATTGTTCAAAAATGTTCTCAAGGGTCCCATTTTCAGTTAATCTTAGGCGTAAATTTTTCAAACATTTTACACCCACTTTGTTGTTTGGACCCATGGGATAGTTTGGACCATCAAGAGGAACACCCAATTTCTTAAATATCCAGGTCAACAGTCCACCATATCCTAACACATTCCTTTTAAAAATACAATCATTTAAATGACCAATCATTAAAGAAGGAAAATTAATCTTGATGTGGTTCGCCAGACAGTAGATTAACGTAGCATCTCTAAGACTAACCTCACTTCTTTTGGATGTGCGAGGCAAAATGAATCTTCTTGCTATGTTGTACAACATTTTGTGCATAGGTGATAGCACATTATGACTAACTTTTCCCTTTTTCTCATTCAACCCTAAAAACTTCCACACCAACTTCTCATTTATACCGGAAAAATTAATTTTTGACCCAACAACATATCTATCAAAACCAGTCGAGGGAACACCCAATCATCCTCCTAAAACCAGGTTATTAAATTCAATTTTGATCCCCTTTACTTCACTAGTACAGACTCCATGGTCAAAAGAAAAATTTAAAGCAAACTCACGCATTAAGTTGGGATACATTGGGTTACAGCAATAGTTTCCCATTAAAGATTCCCAAGCTTGATTTTGCAATATGGCGTGAAATTGAGGAAAAAATTTTGATTCATACCATTGTTTGTCCAATCCGAAGCCAACAATCATTTCTTTTGATATCTCTTCAGCAGATACCTTAACATTAACCTTTGCCCTCTTTGAGGATGATTTCCTCACTGTAGCATCTCCTTTGCGCTTCGAACTTTCGTGCACTTCAGAAGGATTAGGTGTGTCCTGCTGCTTTCTTGATGAAGACTCAGTTTTAGGAGTGAGTGGTGTTGGATAGATGACTTGAAGAGATGTGGGTTGTTTCATTTTTGGGGTTTGATTCTTGGTTTTCATGGTGGTTTGAAAGTTCAAGAGAAAGAAAAACTAGGTTGAAGACGGTTTTGGGGGTTAAATGCAATTGATGATGAAGTGAAGGATTTGACGTGAGAGAGAGTATAAAATGCATGTGAGGGGACGTGTGTTTAGGTAATTCAAGTTCCTTATTTAATTCGTGCATATGAACACAAAATGTGAAATGGAAACAGACGAATTTAGTGAAGAACTATGATGATTTAACTCCCACTTCTTAAAAAAAATGCTGGATAAATATATATATTTAATATTATGAAGAAAAATTTTTTATGAAAATAAAAGATAAATGAAAATTTTATGCTACTACAATCTGATCAAATCAAACATGCAATCATAAGAGCACTCACAGTATATACTTTTAAATAGTGCGTACCTGATTCTTTCAATAATTGATTTTTCAATCAAGATTTTTGTGGTTGATCGTCTTTTTCAAATTTCCATTTTGTCTTTAAGGATCACATTTATCACTTACTTCAATTCAACTTAATCATGCCCAATTCTAATCTCATCTTTTCATGTTGTTCCCTTGGAAGCGGCTTTGTCATGATATCAGCTATTTGCTCGTTTGTATTAACATGCTTGACGATAATATTTTTATTTTCGACATTGTCCTTAAGAAAATGATGCCTAATGTGAATATGATTCAAACTTAATACCAAAATCTCTTAGCTATTGTTTTATCCAAAGCATTTGGGAACAGCAAGCTGCTGCTGCTACATATTCAGCTTCGGCAGTGGATAGTGCAACAGTGTTTTTTTTCTTGGAACTCCATGAAACTAAACATGAGCCAAGAAATTGTACCATACCTGATGTACTTTTTTACTCTAGAATGATGCACTGGATCTTTTGAAATGCATATGGCACTGGTATTATCACAATAAATAGGAACACTTTCTATTTACAAGATCACTTGCATAATCAGCATCATTAAAACCTTTCAAATCATAAACATCACTTTTAGGGTAAAATAAGGACAAGTCGTCTGTTCCCTTCAAGTATCTCAAAATCCGTTTTACTGCTGTGAGATGTGATTCTTTGGGGTTGGACTGAAATCTAGCACATAAACCAACACTAAAAGAAATATCGGGTCTACTAGCAGTTAGATATAACAAAGAACCTATCATGCCTCTATACACAGTTTGATCTACGTTAGTCCCATTTAGGTCTTCATCTAGTCTAACATTGGTAGCCATAGGTGTAAGGTTGGTTTTAGCACTGTTTAGTCCATATTTCTTAAGAAGCTCTTTGATGTATTTTTGTTGATGAATAAAAATACCATTTCCAGTTTGTTTAATTTGCAAACCAAGAAAGAAATTTAGTTCTCCCATCATGCTCATTTCAAATTCTGTACTCATAAGGTTAGCAAATTCTTTACACAATAAATCATTAGTAGCTCCAAAAATAATATCATCAACATAAATTTGAACAACCAAAATATTAGAACCTTTATTCTTAAAGAACAAGGTTTTGTCGATTTTTCCTCTTATAAAGTTATTTTGAATCAAAAACTTTGAAAGACTTTCGTACCATTGCCTAGGAGCTTGCTTCAAGCCATATAGGGCTTTATCAAGCTTGTAGACATGATCAGGACAAGAGGTATTCTCAAAACCTGGGGGTTGTTCCACAAAAACTTCTTCATTAAGATAGCCATTTAAAAAAGCACATTTCACATCCATTTGATATAATTTAAAGTTCATGAATGCAGCAAAAGAAATTAAGATTCTGATAGCCTCTAACCTTGCTACTGGAGCAAAAGTCTCCATGTAATCAATACCTTCTTGTTGATTATATCCTTTAACCACGAGTCTTGCTTTGTTTCTAACAATTGTTCCATGTTCATCTAGCTTGTTCCGAAATAACCATTTCAAACCAATTACCTTCTTGTGTTTCGGTTTGGGTTCCAAGTGCCACACTTTATTTCTCTCAAACTCGTTCAATTCATCTTGCATGGCAACTATCCAATCGGAATCCTTTAAAGCTTCCTCGTGACTTTTAGGTTCAAGTGATGATAGGAACGCAAAGTGTGCACAAAAATTTCTCATTTGAGATCTAGTTTGTGTTCCTTTATTCAAATCACTTATAATCAAATCAAAAGGATGGTATTTTTGATATCTCCAAGGTTTTGGCACAAAATCTCTTGTGGGAACAGTAGCATGTTCTGGTTCATCAGCTTGATTGACATTCTGTTCAGCTACTGGATCAACTTGCTCGTCTGTGGGAACAGCTGGATTGGGAACAGTCTGTTGGTTTTGAAGTACTAGCTGTTCCTGATCAAGATCGTTCCTTTCTGCCTCTTCTGGGATCAGTTGTTCACCTGCTGTTACTTGATCTTGCATTTTCATTTCTTCTTCATCATTCTCTAGATTTGCAAGACCTATCTTAAAATTATTTGTATCCTGTTCACTTGACAAAAAGTTAGTTTCATCGAAAATGATGTGAACGGATTCTTCCACACTCATTGTTCTTTTGTTATAAACTCTATATGTCTTACTTTGTGATGAGTAACCGAGGAATACTGCTTCATCACTTCTTTCATCAAACTTACCTATGTTTCTTTTACCATTCACATGAACAAAACATTTGCATCCAAACACACGAAAATAGGAAATATTTGGTTTAACACCTTTAAGCAATTCATAAGGTGTCTTAGAAGTAATTGGTCTTATTAATACACGATTCAAAATATAACATGCAGTATTAACAACTTCGGCCCAAAAATTTCTAGGTAGACCACTAGCAATTAACATGGTTCTAGCCATTTCCTCTAAAGTTCTATTTTTCCTTTCTACTACACCATTTTGTTGTGGTGTTCGTGGTGCCGAAAAATTATGACTTAATCCATGCTCATTGCAATAATTCATGAAACTTGAATTTTCGAATTCTCTTCCATGATCTGACCTTATGTGAATAATTTGATTATTGGTAGATTTTTGTATTTTGTTAGCGAAAGAAACAAACTCATTAAAAACTTCATCTTTACTAACTAAAAGTAAAATCCAAGTAAATCTACTGTAATCATCAACAATAACAAACACATATCTTTTGCCACTATGACTTTGTGTTCTCATAGGTCCACATAGATCCATATGTAATAATTCAAGTGGTTTAGTGGTGGTCACAATATTCTTTGATTGAAAAGATGACACCACTTGTTTTCCTTTGGCACAAGGATCACAAATTTCATCCTTAAGGAATTTTATAGCTGGTAATCCTCTAACTAGGTCTTTTGATCTTAATGTATTAATCAATGTATAACTAGCATGACCTAGACGCTTATGCCAAAGAAGTGGGTCTTCTTCTATGACACTTAAACATGTTAGACTGGTTTTGGGAACAGTGTCCAGGTCCACAACATAAGTGTTCCCTTTTCTGATTCCCTCAAGAACGGTGTCTCCTGTGTCATTCCTAGAAATAATGCACCCTTTTTGAAGTAAAGTTCATAGAGTTACCTTTAACGCAAAATTGAGAAATACTTAGTAGATTGTGTTTTAAATTCTCGACTAAAAAAAACATTGTCAATGGCATGGGAACATGACCTTCCAACCTTTCCTTTGGCGATTATCTCACCCTTCATATTGTTACCGAAGGTTACTGTTCCCCCATCATAGGCTTCAAGTGAGAGAAATTTAGATTTGTCACCCGTCATGTGCTTGAACACCCACTATCGAGATACCATGAGCTGTTCCCCCTCCCTTGGACCTGAAAGAAATAAATTGTTAGTTACAGGAACCCAGGCTGTCTTGGGTTCTTTGTCGATTTTACAAGAATCTTTTTTCTTAATCAGAATGTTATCGACATAATTTCTGTTGGAGATAGTGTACTGTTCCCTTTTGGTGCACTGGTCCTTCAGATGGCCAGTTCCTCCACCGAAGGAACAGATTCTGTCTCTAGGGAGATCAACGTAAACTTTCTTCTTCTTGTTATTCTTAAAGTAATTTAGGCCTTTTGAATTTTTACTTTTGGCATCTTAAATCTATTTGCGAGAAATTTTGATTTTCCCTTTTTCTCTTGAATTTAATTCAAGTTTATCATTATTGTTACGGTTAGGTTCTAGATTCAACTTTAAATTTTGAAAATCATTGCACATATCTTTAGTAGATGCATCATTCAATTCTTTATTCAAGCCCAATAATTTCTATTGCGACAACTCAATATTAAGAATAAAATTTTCCTTTTTAATTCTCTCCATATTTTCCTTTAGAATTATATTTTGGTCCAACAAACCGAAAAATCTGTTTTGGACATCGTATCTAAAGGTGTTTATATAGGAGACATGGTCTTTGCTTACCTTGAGTTCCTTTTCTAATTGGAGACACTTAACATTACAATTTAGCTTGTGTCTCCTTTAGCAACTCTATTAATTTATTTTTACTAAATTTGGATGGATGAAAATAAAATGAGTTAGAAATATATACCTGTTGCGGGTTTGAGAACAATTTCATTGTTGAAGTTAGTAGTGGTTACCTCAAAATCTCCAATTTCGATAAATCTCCAAACTTGATGATTTTCCGCTTTGATAAAGATCTCCATCCTATTTTTCCATTATGTATAGAATTTTCAATTGAACATGGGTGGTCTTTGAGTAGAATACCCTTCTTCCATTCGCTCGTTCATAATTGACATTTTCGGGAACACCAGGATTCTGCCCTCAGGGTTTCCTGATCTACTGGGAACAGGGCTCTGATACCAATTGTAGACTCAATTAGGAACGGGAACAGCAACAAGAGGGGGGGTGAATTGTTGTTACTAGTTTAAGCGTTTTTGCCCTGTTTTTGCGGAATTGAATAAAATAAATAAAGCTTAAACTTAGAGCGAAATAATTAAAAGAGACAAACGATTTTTACGTGGAAACCTTCTAGGCCTAAATAGAAGGAAAAACCACGACCCTACGGGATTTCTAAATTCTCCACTATGTTTAAGGCAACTCGTTACAATTACATTAAACATCTTACTTCACTCGAAGCGCATCAACTAGGCCAACTCTTCTCTCTTAAATTGCTTCACTCAAAGCAACAAACTTAGCTTCACTAAAAGCTAATTCTCACCACTAGCTTCACTAGAAGCTTTCTCCTTAGCTTTACTCAAAGCTAATCTCTTCTCTAGCTTCATTAAAAGCTATCTAATTTCCCCCTTAGACTCACCCGAGTCTAATTACAAATTCTCTCAAAAACCCTTACAAAGGATAAAAATTCTCTAAAAATAAAATCAATGAGTTGCACAAGAAAATATTATAAATTAATTGGCATTTTAAAAACAAAATTTTCTTGTAAAAATTCTCCCAAAATTACGTATGATTTAATGGCTCATACTAAGGCGAGTTTTGAAGAATAACCGAGTCCACTATTTATAGAGCTAAAGTCCCTAATAAAAAGGAATATTCCAATCCATTATCTCATTATCAAAAAGATCATGGGAGTAATGTGAATTTTAATAACCAAGTCTTCCTACGGTTAATCTTAAAAATAGGCATTTAAAGTTGACCAATTCAAGCCCACGGTTATTTAGCAATAACCGCTGTTCCCTAATAATAGGTTTAGTTCCCTTTAAGGCAGCAGTTTTACAAACAGCTGTTCCTGTTCCAGTACTAATTGCTGGAACGTGTTTGCTATAAATAGAAACGGTTATACTGATTGGGAATGATTACTTGCTAACTTTTAGGAATATAGACGGTTTAGAATGATAGCTAAGACCCATTCAACAACCACTAATTCTATTTTTAGTAAATCCAATATTTACTAAAAATAGATCCTAAAATAAAGGATCTTAGAAAATAAGGACGTTAATTCATTTTATTTAAGAAAAACGATTTGCCAATTAATTTTAATAAATTACTACTGCAACAAATTAATTTTATTAAATACATTAACTAAAAATAATAATTAAAATATAATAACCAGAATTTTCAGTTAACGTAGGCTGACTACAGTTCAGGAACAGTGCGCTGTTTCCAGAATCCAGTTTTGCTAGAACATCCAACTTAGGAACAGTAGACCTGCTGTCTCCATTTTACATCCCAAGCGATATACTTCTTCTAACATCCCTTGAATCCTTTTGACACGTGCATTCCCCTGAACTAAGCCATAGGTACTATCAACGATCACAATTAATCGGATATCGACCTGCACACAATCTCTAAACACATATTTGCTTAAGTGTAGTCATCATCAAAACTCAAGAGGTCCAACATATATGAAATAGGTTGAGTATGTTTAGTAGGAAGATAGTTTAATGAAATTATGATTAAGTTTATATTAATGTATTCATGCTAAAAATATTTGTTTTTTTCTTTGTGTTAATTAGTAATTATTGAACATGTTTAGGGAGTTGAGTGAAAAAATTATATTCTAGTGACATCAAGTACTATTTTTTTTATTTGTTATATTAGGAATGTTAATATATTTGAGAAGGTTTATGTGTGCTTTATTGTTAATATGTTTATGTTAGTATTTAAGCTAGTTTATATGGTTGGGTGTTATTGTAATACCCCAAGTTTAGTTTTAAAAAGGATTAATAGACTACTCATATTAACAAGGTGCATCTTCTTTTATAGGGAGCCCATTTGCTAAGAACTTCATAGTTAAGCGTGCTTGGTGGGGAGCAATCTTAGGATGGGTGACCTCCTGGGAAGTTTTCCTAGGTGCGCACGAGTGAGGCCAAAGTGCGCTGGAAAGACTTGTGTTGGTTTGTGGGGCCAGTCTACAGTCTCCATGAGTACCACCAGCGGTCTGAGGGGCCGGGGTGTTACAGTTATTGCATGAATATTTTTTTTATTTAAGTATGGTTATACTAAGAATGTTGTTATTATATGTTATTCTAGATCTAATATTAAAGTGCATCCTTAAAGTTATAGTAAATTTCTAAGTTATTTCGTAAAGTTTTTTTTTTGTGATTATGTTAATTATTTTAATTTAGGATTTACTATAATAAATTAAGTTGTTCCTTTAAGTGAAAAGACCCCAAAATATTCATAAGCCATTTGACCACTATCATATTAATAAAAAAGAGTTTGATTTACTATTTAAAATGATTACAAGCTATCTTGTGATAATAATAAAATAAGAATCTAAAAAGATATTTTTGAGAAATTGTTTTTTATAATAATAAGTAACTTTTGTGATATTAATCACTATTTAGTATCAAACATTTTTTTTCTCTTTCTTAGTTGACTATTTGACTAAAATTTGTGTGAAAGATGTAAAAGGAATTTTAGTAAACTTGTCCCTTAAATTATGTGTGAACTATTATTTTTTTTATAAAAATATTAAAAGAATAAAGTTTATTTGTTTTATAACAAGAAATTTTGATATTTGTGAAATTATAGCTTTTACTTGTTTTATAACAAGAAATATTAATCTTTGTGAAATTATAAGTTTTACTTGTTTTATAACCACAAAATATTGATTTTGGTAAACAAATATAATTTTACTTGTTTTATAACAAGAAATATGGATCTTTGAGAAATTATAAGTTTTACTTGTTTTATAAATAGACATTTGATTTTGGTGAACAAATAAAGTTTTACTTGTTTCATAACAAGAAATAATAATTTTTGGAAAATTATAAGTTTTATTTGTTTCATAACTAAAACGTTGATTAATGGAACTTATTTCAAGAGAAATAAATTGTAGTAGTTAACTAAGAAAACTATGAATTGGGAGGTTATTAATAAAATATTAAGTTATCCGTATGAATTATTTAACAAGCGAACTATTAAAATAAAGTTATAACTAAGCTTAATGTGTAAAAATTTAGTAATGAACTTATGCGGGTATAAAGGTAAATTGAACATTATAATTAAGAAACTTATTATTCTTATTAAATAAAGAAAGTTACCACCTAAGTTGGTCAGAGTCAGAGTCAAAGTCAAAGTCAAAGTCAGCTTGTAGTAATAAAAATGTGATATGCTTGTGTGAAATTATTTGTGTATTGATTGAATGACCCTGATAGTAAGGTAAGGTCGAACCATGGACCGGCATGTAAAATCCCGACGCTCGTGTTAGGCGGCACGTAAAATGCAGTGTAAGACAGGGGGTTAGCTACCGATCCTGTAGAAGCTCTAGCATAACTAATATTGGAGGGGTGACGACTCCCACCACAGTTAGATGTAGGGCTTCGACCCTAATCTAGCCAAACCCTTACATGTATTAGGTGTCATATTGTTGTGCTTGTTGATCATTGATAAACTTGATTTCTGTTGATGCTATGAAGCATGGTACGGTTATGAGTATTAACCAAATGAATTTGCTTAAGTATTAAGATTACCAAATTATATAAGTGGCAATAACATACTTCTCCCATGTTCAAAAATGGTATCTTAATGACTTAAAAGTGTGGAATAGTAAAAGAATAAGGTAAAAGTATACAGTGACATCAATTAATTATAAGTTTGTACTCGAATTATTATTTTGTAAATGTAGTGTATTATTTCCGTATTTTGAGTTGGATTGGGAGTTATGCTCGACGTTAAATTGACCAATTCAATCGGCTGTCATCCGTATTATGGATGGCAACATGTTGCAAGATTTAGTTTCAGGTTCCGATTCAGGTCGCAGCTACAATTTATTTATGCTATCGAGGACTTAGCTGCAAATATTTTTTTAAATACTTCATGTTTGATGATTTTGACGTATTTAATTTTAATGATTAAGTATTTTTGGAACGAACGATATGTATTTTTCTTAACCTTCTTTTATGTAATATTTATCATATCTAATAAACATTTTTTTTATTTTTAAAGGTTTTTAGCAGATCGGCATTTTCAGACTTCCGCATTATTTTGTAAAAATTTTCGTTAATGTTAATTACGTATCGAGATTGCCGTTGTTGCTACAGTTGAGGTTGTGGCTTGAGTAGCCATTGCTTTCAATCTCTTGAAGTTGTTCATATGATATTGAGTAACAATATCCATATTCCTTCTCATCTTCGTTACTTCCTCAACAATTTCCTAACAAAAATTAACATTAAACAGTCAAAAAGAAACAATAAATTCTAGATCAGTAACGTAAAATCATTAAAAACCTAACATTAAACGGTTTGACATAAACAAATGAACTTAAAACTGTTAGCAACAATGAACTTTAATTAGTGAAATGAAAACTATTTAAAATAGTACCAATAATTATAAGACAGAACATTAAACTTAAATCAGTAAAAATGAACTTAAAAATGTTTGCAAAAAGTAACATGAAACTTTTAGAAAGAAACGTTAAAAGTCTTAAAAGACTTAAAACATAACAGTATTAGTAAATTAAAAGTAAACTCACATCTTTTGACTCATTATGAATCTCCTCATCGCTAACCATCTTGACCCTTGGGCAAAGAGATCGACAAATAATCTTGTTGTAGCACATTTCGTTGTTGAAATTGAATAATGTTCCTCTTTATCTTCTTTGAAGTGATTGAGTATGTAGATGAATTAAACTTCCCAAGGCCCATAGATCTTGCTTTCAATTCAGATTTAGCTCTCTCTTTCAACAGATCGTAGGTTCAGTGTTGTACTAATGGTAATTCTTTTGAAGACCAAACTCCCCTCATACTAAACCTATGATAAAATGCAAATTCCAAGATAGAAACGCAAACAGGAATGTACTTCAATTCCTTATTTTGTTCCTTTTTCACATTTTTCCTAAGCTTTTTCAACACCCAACCACACCAATCCAAAGATCATATTGCATCAACATCAACCAAAGGCTTAACTAAGCTCCAATCTACTTGTTTGTGAGAAGAGGGGGCAAAATAGGTCACCATCACATACATTACAAAGAACCGTTTAAAATCAGGTCCGCCATCCCTTAAATTAGTCACAATCTTATCAAACAATTTTTGCGAAGATATTTCCCTACTTTGACAATCATCTAGTTTCTCCCTCCATTGGTCAACCAAATAAGAATCAGGATTATTCTTCCTTTGCCTACTAGTTTCAATAACAGGGTTTGATTCATTGATTGGCAAACCAAAAATGTCACATATATCAAACGCTGTTATTGTAAATTTGGTGGTTTCATTCACAATAAAGACACTTGTCTCAGTGTCGTATTGTTTGATGAACCAAGGCACAATACCATGAAAGCTTTTCAACTAATTAACATGCAATAAACCATCAAACTCAATTTCTTTCAAATCTTCTTTTTGTTTCAAAGACATTATATCACCTAAAAGCATAAGTCCCCCGGCATTTGAAAGTAAATGAAAGGATTATTTTCGCCTGTCACATAAGAAATTTTAAAAATATGTTACTAACAACCAATTAAAAAGCAACATAATTATCATCGATAGCAACTCTTTTACAAGATGTATACATAAAGATGCACTACACAACAAAATAAAATAATTAAAAATAACAGTTTCGGATCACTCACTCTTCAAGTTTAACAACAATAGACGTAAATGCAACAATAGTTTTTAAATTGCATATTTTTGCCAACAATAGTTTTTTGAGAAGCTAAATTTAATTGCAAAGCACGACTTCTAGTCAACTTAGAAGTTGATTGACTTTGAACATCTACAAAGAAAAATAATTTCTTTTAAAGCAAGAAAAAAAAAAGACTTTATATAAGTTAAAGTTCTTAAAATGCAAACCTGTTGACTGATTTCCTTTCCTACTATTCACAATCTTCATCTTTATTTCAATTTCTATAATAGAAAAAAGATAATTTTAATTACAATAACACTCAATGAAAAATAACATGAAACATTCAAAGGTAATAAATTGTTAGAAAGTAACAACAAGAAACACACAAAAAAAATAATAGGGACACATTTAACAAAATACATTTTTCTTCCTCCTCACTATCATCAGTTTCCAATTCAGATTCACTTTGAACATCATTCACATATTCACTTTCACTTGAACTTGTGCTAGTGAAAATCTCTGACGACACGGGCTTTGAAACTTTTTTAATAGTTTTCAATCATTATACAGCACATTAAAAACAATAAATTGTTGGAAAGTAATACAAATTCATATAAAAATCAAAAACATAAATTTTATACCTTTACCTGCCTCTTTCCATTTTTTTCTGTTGTTGTTGACGTAGAACCTCGTCTACCTTCACTTGCAAGATTTCCCATCACTATAATTACAAGTATATAGTTTCATGTTATAATGAACAAACAACATTTAAAAAATTTAAAAATATCTTAAACTTGGATACCTTGTTCAGGTACAACTTCTTCGGTCTCTTGATTTTCCTCATTAGTATTAGCTTTTTCATATGTAGATATGTTTAATGTGTTAATCAAATAAATGCAATAATTTATAGTATAAAATTAAATAATAATATATAATTTGCATACCTTCTTCATCTTGCTCAATTTCTTTATGTCCGCTAATTCATATTCAGAAGTGGAATCATCTTTTGCTAACTCATCAACATTAACTTTATCAACAATAACAAATTTTGACAATAGTTAAAAACAATATTTAAAAAGTAACATGAATTTAACATAATGCAAAGCAAAACAAATAAAAAAAAATACATTAGATTATGCACCTTCATTTGCCACTTGGGGCGTTGTTGCAGCCTCAACTGCGTATATAAAAAAATTTGGACAGTAGTTATAAATTTTAATATAGTTATAAATTTGGACAGTAGTTAAAAGCAACATAAATTTCACATAAAGCAAAGCACAACCAATATAAAAAAACAATAGATTATGCACCTTCATTTGCAGGAAACTAACTAACTATATAATTATTTAATTAATTTAAATTTGCATACCTTCTTTGGATTGATCATCTTTACTTTTATCATTATTCGATTTAGATGCATCATCAAATTTGACATCTTCATCGGATTTGCAATCATTTTGAATTTATCCTTCAATTTGATATTCAGTTTTACATTCAACTACCATAGCTTCACATTGTGTCCCTACAGCTTGCTTTTAAGTGGTCTCAATGATTTGAGCTCCTAAATCTTGCTCAGCAATGATTTCAAAATTTGCGTATAAATAACATGAAGTTTAAATAAAGTAACATAACAATCATGAAAAATAAGATTAAATTATACAGAACAAAAATAATAATAAACATTAGTTAATAAGATCATTAAAACATAATAATACCTTTACTTGCTTCATTGCCTTTTCTACGTTTTGATGATGATGGAGTAGAACTTATAGGCAACGAAAGAGTTTGTCTCAATTCTTCTTCAATACCTTTATCAACATGAACGTTTTTTTGAGGTTTGGATGATGTTGATGTTCTTTGCATCAATGAGTCTAAAATACATATATTAGAAAGTAACAATAAATGATGAAATAATAACATGAAATATGTTAACAGAAAGAAGTACTAATAATAAATGAATATATAACAATCTACATGTTCAACATCAGCTATGTGTTGCTGACTCTTAGACTTCTTATTCGAAGCACTAGATTTTATCCTTATACTTCTTACTTTCACAACAGCACTACTCTTGATACATGCATATTGTCTACAAGCTTGTAAGTGGTGTTAATAATTTTCATTCCTAAAACTTGCTCTGCAATTGTTGCAAAAATATTGAAAAATGAACATGAACATGAACAACATTAAAATAAACAACACTACTACTCAAAACATGAACACAAAAACAGAACACATAAAACAAATAAAAACAAATTAAAAATTTTGTACAATAAAATAACATGAAAACAATGTAGAGTAAAATGAAATGGTACAGAAATAGATTAAATTTTGTACCTTCATTTTCAAGCTCTTCACCTTACATTTCAGTGATATCAATAATTTTGTTTACAAAAACTACACCCTTTTCTACTATAGTAATTATAAAAAATAATAATTAAAATTGACATCAACATTTAAAAAAATATAAGTTAATAAAACATAATAATACCTTTACTTGCATCATTCTCTTTTCTACGTTTTGATGACGATGGAGTAGAACATAAAGGCAACGGAAAAGTTTCCCTCAAGTGCTCTTCAATACCTGTATCAGCATTAATGGATTTTTGACGTTTGAATGATGTTTTTAGCTTTAATGAGTCTAAAAAACATATAAATTAATATATTAGAAAGTAACAATAAATGAACAAATTATAACATGAAAAATGTTAAAAAATAATAAATGAATATATAGCAACTTTCATGTTCAACATGAACTAACTATTGCTGACTAGCTTTTATCCTTACACTGCTAGCTTTCACAACAACACTGCTCTTTCCTTCATTTACCTTGTCTAAAAGATTTGATGTTGTCTCTTTTTCGACAACCTTTGCTTTTTTTTTTTTCCGCTTTTCCTCTTTTCTCTTTGTAATAAGTCTTTAATACTTTCAACCTCAGTTGGTTCAGTAGACTGTTGAGAAAATCTAGTGACAACCATCTTATATAATCTGAAAACATGAAAAACAAATAACATGCAGAAACTAAACAGGAAAATAAGAGGAATATAACATAAAAAAAACACATAAACCATGAAAAATAACATTACGAACAAAACAAAAACGAGAACACAAGACTACTCTCATAAAGAGGATACATACATTAAGTAAACAAATGACAAATCTGAGTTCAAGTACAAGAACACAAAAAAAAAAGTACAACACAAAAATGTCATATAAACAAAACATAAACCATAAAACAAAACATCAAATGACACAATGTTTTAAAGTAAAAAAGAAACAAAATGAACATAAACAGTACTAACAAAAAACAGTAACAACATTAGATGAACAACACTATAACACAAACATGAACACAAAAACAGGAACAAAAAAATAGAAAAATAAAAAGCAACATTAAAATAAATATCAAAAACACGAAACATTTACGAAAAAAAAAGATACATGCACAAATTAATCATGAAACGATTGTGAGGTAATCAAGTAAATAATAGTGACAACCAACTTATAAGTTTGTCGAAAATGTTTTAAGTTATTTTTCCTGTTTTTTATGTTCAAACCAACTTATAAGTTTGTTAAAAATGATTTATGTTATTTTCCTACATTTTATGTTCAAATTTGTGTTTGATGTTTTCAGATTATATAAATTCGTTGTCATTATTGTTTACTTGATTACCTCACAATCGTTTCATGATTAGTTTATGAATGTATCTTTTTTTTCGTAAATGTTATGTGTTGTTGATGTTCATTTTAATGTTGCTTTTTATTTTTCTATTTTTTTGTTCCTGTTTTTGTGTTCATGTTTTGTGTTGTAGTGTTGTTCATTTTAATGTTGTTACTGTTTTTGTTAGTGCTGTTCATGTTTATCTTGTTTCTTTATTATTTTTACATTGTGTCATTTGATGTTTTGTTTTATGGTTTATGTGTTGTTTATATGACATTTTTGTGTTATACTTTTTTTGTTGTGTTCTTGTACATGAACTCAGATTTGTCATTTGTTTACTTAATGTATGTATCCTCTTTATGAGAGTATTCTTGTGTTCTCGTTTTTATTTTGTTCGTAATGTTATTTTTCATGGTTGATGTGTTTTTCTTTATGTTATATTCCTCTTATTTTCCTGTTTAGTTTCTGCATGTTCTTATTTGTTTTTCATGTTTTCAGATTATATAAGATGGTTGTCACTAGAAATTCTCAACAGTCTACTGAACCAACTGAGGTTGAGAGTATTAAAAAACTTATTACAAAGAGAAAAGAGGAAAAGCGGAAGAAAAAAAAAAGCAAAGGTTGTCGAAAAAGAGACAACATCAAATCTTTTAGACAAGGTGGATGAAGGAAAGAGCAGTGTTGTTATGAAAGCTAGCAGTGTAAGGATAAAAGCTAGTCAGCAACAGTTAGTTCATGTTGAACATGAAGGTTGCTATATATTTATTTATTATTTTTAAAATTTTTTATGTTATGATTTGTTCATTTATGGTTACTTTCTAATATATTATTTTATATGTTTTTTAGACTCATTAAAGCCAAAAACAACATCATCCAAACGTCAAAAATCCATTGATGCTGATACAGGTATTGAAGAGCACTTGAGGGAAACTCTTCCGTTGCCTTTATGTTCTACTCTATTGTCATCAAAGCGTAGAAAAGGGAATGATGCAAGTAAAGGTATTATTAAGTTTTATTAACTTATATGTTTTTTTAGATGTTGTATGTCAATTTTAATAATTATTTTTATAATTACTATAACAGAAAAAGGTGTAGTTTTTGTAGACAAAATCACTGATATCACTAAAGTGCAAGGTGAAGAGCTTGAAAATAAAGGTACAAAATTTAATCTATTTCTAAACTATTTCATGTTACTCTACATTGTTTTCATGTTATTTGCATAGAGTTTCATGTTATTTTGTTGTACAAAATTTTTAATTTGTTTTTATGTGTTTTTGTGTTCATATCTTGAATTGTAGTGTTGTTCATTTTAATGTTGTTCATGTTCATGTCCATGTTCATTTTCTTTTATATTCTTGCAACCATTGCAGAGCAAGTTTTAGGAATGAAAATTATTAACACCTCTTAAAAGCTTGTAGACAATGTGCATGTATCAAAGAGTAGTGCTGTTGTGAAAGTAAGAGGTATAAGGATAAAATCTAATGCTTCGAATAAGAAGTCTAAGAGTCAGCAACACATAACTGATGTTGAACATAAAGATTGTTATATATTCATTATTATTTGTACTTCTTTATGTTAACATATTTCATTTTATTATTTGATCATTTATTGTTACTTTCTAATATATGTATTTTAGACTCATTGATGTAAAAAACATGAACATCATTCAAACCTCCAAAAAACGTTCATGTTGATAAAGGTATTGAAGAAGAATTGAGACAAATTCATTCGTAGCCTATATGTTCTACTCCATCATCATCAAAACGTAGAAAAGACAATGAAGCAAGTAAAGGTATTATTATGTTTTAATGATCTTATAAACTAATGTTTATTATTATGTTCGTTCTGTATAATTTAATCTTACCTTTCATGATTGTTATGTTACTTTTATTTAAAT
>NC_080047.1:22499067-22584067 GCF_026212465.1 Amaranthus tricolor
ACGAGCAAAACATACATGTCCTGTTGGCTAAGGCTCTGGCCCCTCCAGCAGCTGAATACGCTTTGAGCGTCATAAATCTGCTAACACCCTATTCTCACCATTCGATGACGCACCAAGTTGTTGCGTGAAACGCCATGTATCCTCTAGCTCCTTTGCTCTAATCCTCAATACCCCATCAGAACACCCTTACACCAACTGTGCCTTCTTTCTACCCCTCTTTTGGAGAGTACTCATCGAAGATTGCTCCTTGCATTACACACCTGTCTCCCGACTAGTCTGAATATCCTTACACCCACTATTAGTGTCCAACTATTCCTTTTTGCGGCTCAAAAGGAATTCCTAAAGTTCTTCTCCGAGCTGACTAGTATTGTTCAATAGCGAAGATAAGATCCACCTCCACATTTTCCTTAGCATGACATCCACATTGTCCTTCCATATTGCAAAAATCATAGTCTGACCCATACCATTCCAGATGAAGCACATCCTTTTTCATATCCTCTCCCTGTACCTCAAAGCCCTCATCAATTAAACCTTGTCCACACACATCTGACTAGAGCGATGCCTCACAAGGCGACTATCAACGTTCTCCGTTTTCCCCGCCATCTCCATAACCTTTTCCCCTTACTCCTCCCGCATCCGAGTATCCCCTACACTTGAATTTTCATTGACCACAGCTCCTGACACTGATTCTTTAACACATCTCATATCCACCACGCATATCGAACTGAAGATGAATAGTGCATTCTATTTGTTTTGTAATTTCGTTCAAACAAGAATCCTAGCATGAGTAAGGCATCTCATCTCCTCTGTATGCCTATCAAAACCAACCACAGGGCCCCAAATACTCCTTATGCTCTTGAAAGTTTCCCTACACCATAAGTAGGGAGGGATACCAAAGCATTCCACCCAAACATTCCTATCATCAAACCTAAACCTATCCGACCACATCTCAACATGATCAAAGAGGTCCCAAAGTGGACTTCTCAAATCCCAAGAATCCGCAGCTATTTTTTCCGATTCAAAGACTAAAAGGATTTTGGTTGGAGTTATCGATTCCATTCTCACAATAGGCAGATTTAAGTCTTTAGTTATCTGCATTAGATCCCTTTGATCAATAGCCTTACACATCTCACCCACCAGTGACTTGCACAATCAAGACGAGGTTTTCCGATTTATGACTCCAGAGACTTCTATCACAATCCGATAACTAGAAGGTTCTTTCTGTGTGGCTTCCGCAAATTGTACCTTCTTCTCCTTTGCGCCCTTCCCATTTTCTTGTGAAACACCAACATATTTCTTCCGATACCCTATAGCCCCTTTTACAAGCCCTTGATACTGTTGCGCCCTCAAATTCATGATAGAACATGGATTTCTCACTAACCCAATTAGGTCTCCTTTTCCTGTGTACTGTAAGCCATCCCTCAACTTCTTTCGAATTTTGATACATCCTTGCGAGATTCACAACAATCGCAAATCAACATCAGCTCCACTCTCCGAATGAACTGATTGCCCATAAGAAATCAGCCCAGACTATGCTACAAACCACAACCGTGAGCAAATAATACTCAAAACATGGTACTACTCGTCATCAGATCAGAAGGTTCAAATTGTAAACCACATATGCGGAAAAAGTTGCAAAAATGAATCAAGAACACCTAGAGACAGCCCGGACTTAGCTAAACCCAAACCAGTGTATATCAATCACCAAATCATTATGTAAAAAATGTAAAAAACGAACCCAAAAAAGTTGAAACAATCTCAAGAAAGACCCTAGAATGATTCAAGACACACAGAAATTGTTAAAAATCTAGGTGTAATTAGAATTGACTTAAGAAATACGTAAGATGCAAAATACCTCTGAAAAACCCAACGAAACAGATGCTGAACATCGAAACCACGAACCCAGAAATTTAGAACAAAAATAGGAGATGTGTGAAATGCCTTGAAACCCTTCAAAATCGTACCAAGATCTTTCAACCCTTCGAAACCCAGACTTAGCTAAAACCCAAATCCTCAAAACCAACGAACAGGCGTTGAAAATCAAAATCACGAACCCAGAAACTTCAAACAAAGAATTAAAGTCCACGGGGAAGATATATGAGATGCCTTGAAACCCTTCAAAATCGATCAAAGACCCTTCGAAATCTACAAAACCGTTCAAAACCACAAACCCAAAACGTTCGAACAAACCTGAACTTCTTCAAAAACCTTTCGAATTCACAAAATCTTAATTCGAGCAACAACAGAAAGATTTAGGCCTTGTTTACAAAGAAAGTATAGCAAAACGAAGAAAAACGCTGAAAACCGCAAGAAAATTGACCTAGAGAAGACGCTATAATCACGTAATTAGAATCGCCTATCAGCCCTTCAAGGTGCATGCATATTTTGCTCCTGATAACAATTCACCATGATGTCAAGTCACAATTAGCAAAAGAGTAAAACCACATTTACTAGTGTTATTTCATTAAAATGGTTATTTATGAAATTTTAAGTAATAAAATGTCTTCTTATATACTAAAGGGGTTAAATGAAATCTTAATGGATAAAATATTTTATAGAATCATATTATTATGTTTTCTACAAGTTTGGATCAGAATATAAACTTTTGGTATTTTTATATGAATTTTTACTAAGTATTTAACTACTTACTGATAAAATGTAAAATGATAAAATATGAAATAATTACTTAATAAAGTTATTTCGAACTATAATTTTTAGAGACTCTTATATGGGCGGTAGATTTGGAATTTGATCGTTGGATAAGTTTATATGACCATTTATGGATCCTTGAAAATTTTAAATAAAACAGTAAATATAAAAATGATAAAATATGAAATAAATACTCTATTTTGGACTTGAAATTTTTATGAGACACTCACATATATAGTAGGATAACATGACAACCCTCGGAAAATTTTTTATGGACATTTGAGGACATTAATAATTTTATGTCGGTTTATCGGTAAATTGGCCAAACAATTTAGTTAGAATGCATAGGCTCGTTTTTCTTGAACGTTCTGGTCTAAAACTCACTTCATATAGCTTTTGGACATCTAATATAGTTTTAGAACATTTTTATTGGTTATTATGGATTTTTAATCAATTTACATGTTTAATTGATGGAAATTCCTTATTAAATAGTATGAAAAACTATCCTTAAGTTTTATAAGTTTATATGTTTTTGTAAGGAACTTATATAGCCCCTAGAACCTTGTCATAAATCGTGGAATTTTAATTTTTGAGAATTTTTTAATTATTGAATTAGCAAATATGTTGATTTTTCCTAAAGAGAATATTGAAGAGTTTGGCTAGACTAGAGTTGACTTATAGCAATGTGAAATAAATAACATGTCTTCTTGTTTGAACTTATGTGTACATGAATGAATGACTCTGATATTAAGGAAATGTCGAACCAGGGATCGACGCGTAATCCACCGCCCGTGTTTCCCGGCACGTAAAATGCGGGGTTAGATATGAGGTCCTAGAGAGTCCCATCCTATAGAAGTTCGAGCATAAAAATTTTTGGAGTGACGGCTCCCATCACAGTTAGAGTGTAGAATATATTCTTCCTCTAGCCAAAACCTTACATATATCAGATAGTCATTATTATGTATGTTGTGCAAATGTGATTTTGGGTCCAAGTGAGCTATTTGATGAATCTTATAGTTACCAAGTGTAGGTGAATGTAGCAAAAATATTTATTTACATTTATGTGATGAATGTGAAAATTGTTGAAAGTATTCGAGAACTGAAAATAAGAAACGAGAACCGAGGAACTTAAAATCGAGCCTTGAAATGTACTTTTGCGTATCTTGTGAATATATATTATGATTTTCATAGTATCATATTGTTGAGGAATTGTACTCGACTTTATCGTTGATCCTATTCAAATGGATGTCATTCGTATCATGAATGACAGTATTTTGCAGAAAGATATAACTCACATTTCAATCCAGGCCACAACATTGATTTTATTCATCGAGGACTTAGTTGCATTTTATTTTACTTGATGATTTTGAAGATTTTTATGCTCTTATTATGTTTTAAGAAAACATATGTGATATTCTTTTAATTGTAATATTTTAAACTTATGTTTTTAAATGGTTTTAAATTTTAATGGATTTCAGCATTTTAAAATTTTACACTTTCGTATTATTTATTGTTAACATTATTATTAGTGTGAATTATATATTAGGACTACTATGCCTGTTACCACAGCTACGATAGTTCTTGTTCTCGGATCCGGTTTTTTGAGGAACAACAAAATCATTAATCTTTTTGCTCTACTCGGAAAACATTGCTCTACTTTCCGTCCTCTAAAATTCTTGGTGAAGCAAATCCTTTCTTGGTGGTATATGTTTGGTTACTCAGTGTCTGCAAGGCATAGAGGTACTTTTTTCCCTCCTCTTACTATTACATTATAATCAGTAGGGCTGTAAAAACGGGTTAAAAGGTCGGAAACAGGTCGGTCAAAAACAGGTTCGGTAAAAAACGGTCGGTCAAAAGCAGGTCGTATAAGTCTTTCGGTACCGGTCGGTATCGGTCGGTTTATTCGGTATCCGGTCGAATCCGGTTTTTTTCCTTGGCGGGTGTCGGTCGGTATGGGTCCGGTATTTATCGGTCCGGTCATTACCGGAAACAGGTCACATTCGGTCGGTCAAAAACGGTTTTTTGCAGGTCGTAATCGGTATACAGATCATAACCGGGCGGTCAAAATCGGTAATCGGTCGGTCACAATCGATATGCGGGTCATAATCGGTCGGTCACAATCGGTCGGTTTTGGTCGGTATCGGTTCAGTTCAATTTAGTTGAACCGGGATTCAGTTCTGTTCAGTTCAGTTTTGGTTGGTATCGGTTCGGTTCAATTCAGTTAAACCGATATTCCGGTTAATTTGGTTGATATCGGTTCAGTTCAATTCATTTAAACCATGATTTAATTCAGTTCAATTATGTTCCAATTATTCTGTTCCAATTTGGTAAAAAATCGCATCGTGTTGCCTCATAATGTCATTGATCATGCGTTTATCCATGATGGGAATGATATATAGAAGGTGGAACCTCACATCAAGTTTTATAGATGTCGTTAGGTTATGAGTTTTATGACATCAAATTCAACTAATCAACTCCGTCTAAGTTAATTAATAGATCATAACATGTTAATTGATCGACTTGACCCTTGTTAGCCCATGGGTGTGTTATTTTAAGCTAATGTGATCAATCTATCTAATCAATCTAGCTGCCAGCGATCTAAGTTAATTGATTGGTTTTTCATTCTATTTCGTCCTATCTAAGTCAATCATGACAAGTTAACATGTAAATCCATCTACGTTGATATGTTTGATTTTAAATGAGGTTTTCGAAAACTAATCAACTCGATTTAAGTTAATTAATTTATTTGATCATAAGTCTAATTTTTCAACTTGATAAATCGATTATAATTAATTAATATATTTGATCATATCATGTTAATTATTTCTATTTGATAAATCAACTCGTGAATTATTCTAACGAGTATTTTTTTGGGTGTAATTTATAGACTTTTCAATTTCAATATAGAATTATATAAATACCAATAACATTATAACATTGTTTTTTTTTGGCAAATAAAATAATAGTTGCATAATTAGAAGTATATATATATATATTTTATAAATAAGAAAGAAAGAGGTTTATTTATTAAAATTAAGAAGTTTATTTAGAAACCATTAAATCAATGAATTACTCATATTTAAAAAAAAAATTTAGTTGTAAAAAAAAAAAAACACATAAGATTATCCCATTGGTGCACAACATCAATACATGGATTGTCAACTTGGCAAAAGGCATGATAAATCATAACCCTTCATTTTGAAATCAATTAATCTAAACCATTGATTAAACATACTCTAATATATTTAAAAAAAAAAAAAAAAAAAAAAAACTAATATGAACCGTTAGATCAAGGGATCTAATCTAAACCGTTGATAAGCCCAAGTGTATTTCGCTATTGCTCCGCGGCTCCGCGCCTTCTCTCCCTAAAAAGTAAATACCCTAAAAACCTAATTCGGTAATTCCTCTTCTTCCTCCTTAACTGCGCCTTCTCTGATACTCTCCCTAAAAACCTAAAAACTCCTCCTTCTCTCCCGAACTGCGCCGCGCCTTCTTCTTCCTCTTTCTTCTTCTTCCTTCTCTGCCGAAGTATTTTCGCTCCATTTCTCCAATCCTCTAAGCTATCATTCTTTCGGTGTATCCGAATTCCGAGGTTAGTTCTTTCGGTGTAAACTGGGTTAGTTCATTCATTTTGGTCTTTACTTTTTTTTTAAAGTTTATTTTAATCATCATCTTCTTGTAAAGGTTACAATATTCTTCTATTTTTGTCATGGTTTTGTTTTGAAATGTGAAATTCGTTCATTTCTTGATTTGGGTTTGTGGGTTGTTTTGTTTTGGTGAAAGCTGTGTTCATGAGCAAGTTTCAGTTTTTTAATATGATTAGTGTCGTTTTACAGAATGATAATTTTTTGGTTTTCTTTAATTTTTCTTTAATTTGGTGAAAGCTGTCGTTCATTTCTTCTATTTTTAGTTCATTGATAAGTTATACAGAATGAATTCATATGGTGAATTTTGATAATTTTTTGGTTTTCTTTAATTTTTCTTTAATTTGGTAGTGATTTCAATGTATTTTGTGGTTTTATTGTGTTGATTGTTGAAGAAAATATCAATATCGGTACTGGAGTATTGCTGTATTGGTTTTGATTACAGCCCTACTTGTTGAAGGGTCTGAAAGTCTGGGAATCAGTTAAGGAGCTTGCTAGAGGCTATGAATATTTGATGGGACTGATAATTTTTACGCCTATAGCTGTATTGTCATGGTTCCCATTTGTTTCTGAGTTCCAAACAAGGTTGCTGTTCAACCAAGCATTCAGTAGAGGTCTGCAAATCTCGATGATTCTGGCCGGGAAGAAAGATCGTGGCCAAAATATGGGAGACCTATTGAGCAATTGACCTGTAATGAGCCTTGTAGTCATCTGTAGTCATTTTCTTGTAAAGTTTTAGTTCATTGATAAGTTATACAGAATGAATTCATATGGTGAATTTTGATAATTTTTTGGTTTGATTTTCAGTTATTTCATTCATTTTGGTCTTATAATGATATTGATAAGTTATACAAAATGAATTCGGTTCAATTTTGTGGATTTTAATATTAATTTTGCTTTACTGGTATAACTTATCAATAGGCTGAATTTTGCTTTACGCGTTCAATTTTGCTTTACTGTATTGGTTTATTCTGTTAGATGTCCATACAACTGTTTTTTGTTTGGAATTTGTGAACCAAATAGAGAAGTAATATGCATTTGTTGTTCCTGTATTGAGGAATCCACAAGTGAAGGTTTTATCAGGAGAAATGAGAAGATCCTTTTGTTGTTCCTGCATTTGTTTGGATCTTTGACATTTAAGGAAGATCCTTTTGGAAGAAAATTTCTAGCAAAAGAGAGGGATGTTAGATTGGTATAAAGGAGGAGAAGGAAGAAAGTTGTTTGGGTTTTCATTGTTAATTACTGTTTGTATCAATGTATTGTTGCTTCATGGGGATGATGTTATTTATTAACAATTACTCTTATTATTTTTTGCATACTAGAACTACTGTTACGTTCTATTCAGTTTGAAGACTTTGAACTATTTTTTATTTTGAACCATTTAATTTAAATTATTTTTATTGGTTTATTGGTTTATTGCTGTTGCTGTATTGCTGTTGCTGAATTGCTGATTTTCTGTATTGGTTTATTGGTTTATTGCTGTTGCTGTATTGATTTTCTGTATTGTTTTCAATTTTCTTCGAGTTGTTGATAAAATTGAAGATGCGTTGGAAACACTTGCAATATTTTGTAAAGTTTAACCCATGGTGTTAATTTTTTTTTTTTTTAAGGTATGGCTGACCCTGCTGTGGCTGTCCCCGAACAAAGAAGAGTTGTTAAACATAAAAAAAGTACAAAAAACTAGTATTTGACAATATGCAATCTTGTAAGAGTCGTATATGCTTAACTTGTGATGGATGGACAGCATGTACTTCGCGTTCATATTTTGCCCTTACTGCCCATTTCATCGATGATGATTATAAATTGCATTCCCTTTTGTTAAATTTTCGCCGTTTTCCCCCACCCCACGATGGTGAATCTATATTCATGTTTGTGAAAGGTTTGTTGAATGACTGGAATATAGGTAGAAAAGTTTTTTCAATCACACTTGATAATGCTTCCTCTAATAATAGGATGGTTGAAAAACTAAAACGTGATTTGCACTCCTCTTCTCCTCTCCCTTTAGATGGCAAGTATTTTCATATAAGGTGTTGTGCTCATATTTTGAACCTTATTGTTAAAAAGGGTTTGAAACTTGTTGATAATTCCGTGACTAAGTTACGTGCGGTTGTTATATATGTTGATTCTTCTGATTTTCGACTTACAAATTTCGAGAAAGCTAAAATTGATAAAGGTTTGCAATCAAAGGGTAAATTAGTTTTGGATGTTTCCACTAGATGGAACTCTACTTATGACATGATTCATAGGGCTCTTGAGGTAAAGGATGCTATTGATTTATATCTTGTTCGTGAAAGGGATATTGATGTTGATATTATTTCTGAGAATGAGTGGGATACACTTCAAGATATTTGTGATTTTCTTGAGCCATTCTATGAGATTACCGAGCTTTTTTCTGGTTCAAAATATCCCACTGCAAATTTGTACCTTTCTTGCATAATATGTATTGAAAAGATTTTGACTGATTCCCACCAAGATCCTAGTGATGCTGTGAGAAAGATGGCTGCTCCTATGTGGGAAATGTTTGATAAATATTGGTCCGATCATTCTATGGTTCTGTCTTTTGCCTTTTTACTTGATCCACGTTTTAAGATGACTTTCCTTAGTGATTATTATTCTATGCTGTATGTACCTACTGCGGTTGAACAAAAGGTAAATGATGTGCTTGCTGCGTTTGTTGCTTTATATGAATGTTATATGAATACCACTCAATCTGCTCCTGTTGCACTCTCTCCGTCAAACCTTGGTCCTCCTCGTCCGTTCCAAATGCGCAAGTTACGTCATGATTTTCCTCGTATTTCTGCATCTAGGACGGCGAGAGGTGATGTGGACTCTTATTTGGCCATGTCTCTTGTTGTTGATTATGATGGTTTTGATGTTCTTGAATATTGGAAGGGACAGTCTACCTCTTATCCAACACTCGCACTAATGGCTAGAGATATTCTAGCCATTCCAATTACTTCTGTTGCATCTGAATCTGCTTTTAGTGTTGGTGGTCGGATCCTTAACAAATTGAGATCTTCTTTGTTACCAAAAAATGTTGAAATTTTGGTGACAACGCGAAATTGGCTATTTGGGTTTGAACCCGAGGAAAATGCGAAGGAGATATTAAGTGTTATTGAGGAAAATAACACTGATCATGATGATAATGCTTCAGGTAAGTGTAGTGCTCTATGAAGATTTTTTTCTTGTAATTTGGTTTTTTACCAAATTATCATATCTGAGCGCCCAATTTATATTTTATAATTAATTTATATTTTTTTTATTTTATTTATTATAACTTTCTGTCGTTTTTCCATCTCATGCTCTTAATCATAATACTCAGTATCTGAAAGTTGTTACTTTTATATGATCTTAAGGTACACTAAGTTTGGTGGAGCAGTTCCTTACAGATTATTGAAAGGCGGTGTCGCATTGAGGACTAGGAGCAGGAGATCTAAGGTGGTGATGGAAGAGGAGGAAGAAGAGGAGGAAGGAGATCTAAAGTTATTTTGTATTTTGTTTAAGTGATGATTGATGTTTAGTATCTGAAAAAAATGTAATGGATCTATTTTAAATTTCGTCTAAACTATTAAATGAAATGAAAGTGGTTTATCAATTTCATAGGTTAATATTTTGTATTGGTTTATATTGTTATATGTTGATTTTAATACAGTATTAATTAGTCAGGAAATTAACCTGAACTTGGTAATTATATTGGTTGCAAAGTATGAACTATGTTTATGCAATTTTGCAATTTCTGAGTTTTGTAAAATTTATACTTAATTTTTTAGAAAAGAAAAAGGCTTTACTAAATTACTGAGTTAATATATATTAACTTATAATTTATATATTTATTTTATAAAAATTTATATTTAATTTAATTTTTATCATATAGAAATAATATAATTAAGTTTAATTTAATTATTTTATATAAAATTTTATTATATTTTGACAACTTAGAAGAATTATGTAGATAAGTTCGGTCCAAAACAGGTTCGGTACAAAACAGGTTCGGTACAAAACAGGTTCCAGGTTCGGTATAATACAGGTTCGGTACAATATAGATTCGGTCAAAAACGGTCGGTTAAAAACGGGTATTAAGCGGGTCGAAAACAGGTTTCGGTCTGAAAACAGGTTCGGTATCGGTCGGTCACGGTATGATAAAAACAGGTCGAAAACGGTTTTCGGTTTAAAACAGGTTCGGTACCGGTCGGTTTCGGTATGTGTAAAACAGGTCGGAAACGGTTTCGGTCACCATTCGGGTTCGGTAGCGGTCGGTATCTGGTCACTTGTATTCGGTCAAAAACGGGTTCGGTATCGGTCGGTAACAAGTCGGTAAAACAGGTTTCTGACCACATTTACAGCCCTAATAATCAGCAATTGACAATTGGTCTTTCTTTTCACCTTATTATTACTACCGTGATGGTGATTCAGTATTTCCAATAAATTGGTATATAAATGCTGGTCTCTATTTATTTAGATGACTCTTGAGATGTTTGAATTAGTTTATAGAAATGTTGAGATTATTGAATTTGTTGAGGAATGAATACTTGTGAAGATTACATGTAGGATTAAGATTGTTGGATCTTGATCATTAGTATGAAATAATGAAAATTGTTGAGATAATGAGTTTTCTTGGGAAATGTTTAATATTAGTGAAAGTATTGAATAATTTAGTGTCCTTAAAATGAATTAGGAGATTCTTGTAACAATTATTATCAAGGAAAAAAAAGTATCTAGTGTTCGTACAAATTGGATCGTTTGACATTCTCAGATGGGTTCTTAGATCCTCAAAGTATTCTTGATTTTTGGCATAAATGTATATATTACGTTTAATTGGAAATATAAATAGATCAATTAAAGAAGCGAGTAATCTTTAAAAGAAGGTAAACAAATTTAGATTGTAGTTCTAATATTTTGAAGACATATGGAGTGCTTAAGTTAGAATTGCACAATCCTTTAAAGATTAGACGTGCTAGAATATAATCCTTGATTAAGTTACAGTCTAAGGAGGTGATGTAATAAGTTATACGTTAGTCAAGTAGTATCGAACGCCCTTTGGTTATGTTGGGATTTGGTAAGGCTTCAGGAGACTGCATCATTGAGGAACTCTTCTAGTTGATTGGTGTGGACTGCACTCGACTCCTCGAAGCAACCTTGTCGGTGAGTAGTAGTAGTCCTTTAAAGGGTTTGGCCAGACTATTTTTCATGGAAAGAGTTTATTAAGTTGTTTTGAAATTGATATTTTTGAGACAAAATTGTAATGAATTATTATGATCTTATTCAATAGATCGTGCTCACGACCTGATCATTAAAGGAGTAGAGGGGCATTGTCCCCTACTCCCCTTTATGATCCGAGTTGTCATTCAGATATTGACTAGCTTCACCCAAAAGTGATATAACCTTAGAGCTATGGGTGTTCCTCTCAACTAGACTCATAGTGCACAAAGATCTAGGATTGATGTTGTTTTTAAATCTTTTTTTATTCATCATGTTTGTTTTGTTTTGGATTGCTTTTGCTCATTCAGATAAATCTGACTCTTTGTTGTTTCTATCTTTTAGATTGCTTGTGATCGATATCAACCGGGAACAAAGAGATATCCTTTGATTGGGAATTTGGTCGCTTGTGTGTAATAGATTTGTTGCTTGTAAAATTGTGTAATAGAGTAGTTGTATAGGTTGTCGACCTTTATACATTCCGTTTGATTCTTGATATAGCTGATGAGATTGAGGTTAGCTATCACAAATGAGGATTTGGATTTATGATCCGATTTTATAGAACATTATTTTGACATTGACTTCATTTTGGTTATATAAACCCGTGACAAGTTCCTTAACTTCGTCTGTAAGTAAGTCGGGTTGTTACAATTCGAACGTTGTTAGACATCTCTACTAATCAAATCGCTTTTGGTGATGACACTTGGGTAACAACACATAATCATATTCTAAAACAATATACCCTATCTTATTCACAAAATAAATTTGCTTTTAGTTACAAACACTTGAAACAACTGCTTTTTTTAAAGTAAATAAGTGTGGTGATGTCCCAATGAAAAAACTTTACATGCAGTTTTAATATGTGTATAGAATAAATATTGATAGATATAGAAAGATTTTCTTCCTCTAATTCATCATTATTATCTCATTTGATTTTACACGTTTTTTGATCCCACATATCAATAAATGTATAACTAAAAATTATTAAACGTTGATATAAATAAAATTTACACTGACATAAATTAAATACGATACCACTTGACTATATTTTAACTTATTAATTATGAATAATAATATAAATTAAAAGTGTTTGGTCAATAGTATCAAAAATTTTTTGAGACAATAATAGTAAATGAGCAGATGTAGATACTAGATAGTCGATAGTCGATAAATATAAATAATTACTTCATTCGACCATTTGAGTTTGTACTGTATAACTCAAAAAAATTCTCATATATTTGAATTATATGGTGCAAACTCATAATTACAAAGGGAGTAATAATTATTTTATATACATTCTTTTGTTTTATTATATTTGCTAAACATTTATTATTTAATTGTTTCAAATTAATTGATACATTTTATTAGTTTTGGCAAAATATAACTATAATAATATCTATTTTGTGTCTACTGTTTTTTCTACTCCTTACATTGTTAACTTTTATATCTATATCTTTAGGAGTTATTACAATAACCTTTTTAATGCAAATATATAAATTTCATAATTCTTTTGCGAAACTCTTGTTTAGCCAGTAAAACAAAATAGAAAAGGTATTGTGCTTAATTTTTCAAAGGGTTGCTCTTGCTTCCAGCATTTTATTTTACATTTACAACTCCGTTTTTGTCTAAAAAATAATACACCGTATTATTTTAAACTAGTTTTTAAGTTAAAAGTTTACCAAAGAGACAGAATTGAGACAATTTTAAATAAAAGGCTTTTTAAAAATTCTTTTTATAATAAGCTTGGTTCTAAACTAATTTTCATAATAAGTGTATTTGTATGTGAACCTAGGTTAAGACTTATTCGCTATTACTAACAATGAATAAAAGAAGATCAAATATTAAAGTCGAAAAAAATTATTACGATTTTGTTCGCTATTATTAACAGTGAAAAAAATAAGACAAAGTCATAACTTTTTATATTTAAAAGTAAAAAAAATTAAATCAAAAAGAATTGTTATTGGTTTGCTGTTATCAATAATGAACTAATCTTTGATGAAATTTTTTTCCCTATCAAAAATAATAACTTTGTCTTTTATATTTGCTACTTGTAGTAAATTATTTTGAACTTTTAATATAGTCTTCGTTTTGTTGAGTTGCAAATTTATTTATTTATTTTTTTTTATTAATAAAAGCCTTTTTATTTCTGATCTTCCAGAATTGAAAGGTGGAACTGGATAAACCGATACAGGCCAAAACTGAGTCATCAAACAAGCTAGACAAATTCAACTTTTTTCCTCGCTCTTAATCTTATTCAGTAGATTTAAAAGTTGATTTCTTCAAAAGCCGAGTCAACCGCATCCCATTTACAATCATAATAATCCCTCCTACTTTATCAGTTCTCGCAATCTCTTTCTTTGTTAACCTTTTTAAGAAATCCAAAAAATTATGGCGAAACATGAAGATCAACCAGTCCCAATCTACTCTTCTTTAAAACCTGTTTATGGAGATGGTTCTCAACTCGAAGAAGCCAACCTTCGTTTCGATAAAATTAAATCTAAATTCCAAGAATTCTTCTCTCACCCTCCTGATATTTTCGCTCGATCTCCAGGTTTCTTTTTCTCTCTCCCGAAACAAATTATGTAAATTCTATAATTTTGATTGTTGATTGTTGTTTAATTTTTTTTGGGGGATTAGGAAGAGTTAATTTGATCGGAGAGCATATTGATTATGAGGGATACTCTGTGTTACCCATGGCAATCAGACAAGATACAATTGTAGCAATTAGAAAGAGAAGTGAGGATGACGAGAAGATTCTTCGAATTGCTAATCTCAATGATATGAAATACTCAATGTGCACTTATCCTGCTGATCCTCACCAGGTGCATTTTCCTTTTACTTTGCTTTTTTTTTTTTTAATTTTTTTTTTACATTGCGCGCTAAATTACCTTTATATTTCTATAATGTAGTGTAATAGGGAAAAGAAAATTAGGTTTTTTTTGTGGTCACTTTATGATAAATTTGTGCTACTAATCATTTTTATAATACACTTCATGGTCTGAGAATCTTATTTAACAAGTTGTTCAAATGATTATTTATGGATCCAAACCTATTAGTAATTCTGGTAATTATTTTTATTTATACGGCTTTAGTGGGATAAGCTTTGGATAGTCAGAGTGTGTTGGAATTGGAGTACTTTATTATGGTTGCATGTGCGTGCTATATTGTACTGAAAACTAACTGATAACTGATAACTGATTAGGTAGAAGGAATTTTTCAACACTTACTAGTTACTATGTAACTCAAGCTGGCAAGTGCTCTAATACTTTACATGAATTTTAAATTCTGTAATCATACTAAAAGTTTAAAAGGTTTAATAAAGGAGATTTTGAGTATGTTCAACATGTTTAGAGAAATGAAGCTCTTAAAAAATATTATAATTTTTGAAATTGCATAAGACCCTCAAAGAATTTGTCCGTTTTTACTCCGCCGTTAGGTTCAATAAAATAATAGTTCTAGAATCAGTTTGTGCTAATATTATGTTTCGTTTCGTTATGTTGAGCAGGAACTTGATTTGAAGAATCTCAAATGGGGTCATTATTTCATTTGTGGGTAAGACTTCTGTATACTGATCATGTTGTGCTGAATAATTTGAGTGCTTTATTTTATTAAAAGGTAGGCTGAGGACGGGAAAGACTATGTGAGAATTGAACCGAGAAACTTAGGTGGGAAAGTGATAATGTCTCTCCAAGTGAGACAAGATTTAATTCTCCATTTGAGTGAATTTCGATTTTAGTGATGTTTTATTATTTGATTGATTAACTATAAAGATTACTTTTTTGTTATTCATTTAGAAATGTTTCGTCACTTTACAGGTATAAAGGGTATTATGAATACGCTAAATCAAAAGGTGTAGATGTTGGTGAACCAGTAGGTTTTGATATCCTGGTGGATGGAACTGTTCCAACTGGTAATATAATTCCAAACAAAAACATAGATTTACTTTTTGTTTGAATTGAGGAAATTGAAGGGAAAGGATTGACAAAAAATTTGAAGGTAGGAAAAGGATTTGGAAGGAACAGATTTGAAACAATTAAGTCCCTTAATTTTGTTGATGATTATATTTCTCTTTCTCTTCCTTCCTTTCTCTGTTTAACAAACTTGGGACACTTTCCCTTTCCTTGGGCTAGGGCCCTTCCTTTTCATTCCCTTCTTAGATTGTTATCAAAACAAACTGTTGAAAAAATTATTATTTATAAAGAATGAACTGATTTTGTTAGCACTTATTCTAAGATAGGTTTTGCAATTTTCTTTATTGTTAGGCTCTGGACTATCAAGCTCCGCAGCATTTGTTTGCTCTTCTACAATTGCTATAATGGCTGCTTTTGGGATGAACTTCCCTAAGGTACAATACATAGTTTGTCAGATTTCTGTTTGTGCTGATTGTCCCTCATCTCCTTTGTTATGCTATGCGTTTTTTCCTGTGCCATGGATTAGTAGCTAGTAATTTCACAAATATATTTCTTATAGGGCTCATAAATTCGTGTAAATGATTATTAACCATAAATGATGTAAATTTGCCTTCAGTTTTGTGAAAATGTATGGGCTGTTGAGAGTAAGATTTAAGTGTTTAATCCTCATCCCACTGTACGCGGATATCTCTGATTTTTTAACGGCTGACCACTTGTAAAGGTCTTTATCAATAATTTCAAAAGTTTAAGATGGAGAGTTGCTTCTCAAAAGAACTTGGATCATGAACATTTGAAACTTAATATTTTGTATTATTTAGTTGAATTTTCTTCTTCACCAGGAAAGTAATTTGTGTAGCACTAATTTTTTACAATAATGCTTTTTATTGAGGTTTCTTTTTGCCTTTCTTGCAATGCAGTTTTTGCTACATTTTTGTTTCTTAATTTTTCCCGACATTGCAGAAAGAAATCGCACAACTTACTTGTGAATGTGAGCGCCACATTGGGACGCAGTCTGGTGGAATGGATCAGGTTAGCGAAATGCTTTCATGAGTTGAGGATCTTATGTAAATTTTGAAAAGTTTTGCAGCAAAACTAATCTGAATAGAATTCACTACGTGTTGTTCCTAACGTTGTTGCGATGCTTTGGTTGTGGAGATTTCTTGTTTTTATTGTTTCAAGAGTTCTCGAGACCTGATCTTTTTGCAAACACTATTCTATTGTTGAACTTTGTTGGCTCAGGAATTGCTGACGTACTCATTTTGTTTTCATTCTGTTGAGATATGATTAAAATCTTGGACATTCTTTTGAATGCATATGATACAGAATTGGGAATCATATAGTTTTCTTCTGAACTGCAAGAGTTCCACACACTTTCTTTTTTTGTTCTACAAACTGTTTGAGATTTTAAGTCATGTAACGCCTAAATCATTGTACTGTCACCAGTTGTGATATATAATTATCCCTTTTTGAATCTATAATGAACTCTTGTACTATTAGTCTTGCTACTATGGATGGCCTCTACCTGGGTTCTACAGAGAAAAAACTGATTTGTTGTTTTATGCCTATATATTAAAAACTTTGACCACGTGGCTGCTTTTAAGTTACCTTGTTGTAAATTCTTCTTTATCGTTTGGTTTTCTTCAATTACATATATTATTCTTCATTTTATAGGCGATATCAGTTATGGCCCAGACAGGATTCGCTGAGTTGATAGATTTTAATCCCATCCGTGCAACTGACGTAAAGCTTCCACGTGGGGGATCATTTGTAATAGCTCATTCATTGGCAGAATCTCAAAAAGCTGTGACTGCTGCAACGAATTACAACAACCGTGTTGTTGAATGCAGGCTTGCTGCTGTAAGTTGATTGTTTAGTTGACTTATTTAAATTGTATTCCAATGGTTGGAAAAGTATTCATTCTATATTGTTTTTACAGTTCAATTAAAGGGTTTAATGAGATTAGAGCAAGCACAACTTCTGTCTTTTCTTTATTTCAATTTTTGTAGACGTGGATATAAAAGGAAGATGCTAAACAGTTTCCTGCAGAAATTTTTGGGACTGATACTCGAGTCTTCTGTTTGGGGGTTTAATTGAGTGCATGTATTACTCCTTGCCTCTCCTTGGAGGGGGCATGGGTATGATCTGTCTGCATCCTCCTACCCTTGGATCCTGACTTGTGCGGGATACTGGGTTGATGACTCTGACTCTGTTGCTGCAAATTTTTATGTCTATGTTTGAGATAATAGTTTTGACCTTCGCAGATTTTGTTGGGAATTAAACTTGGAATGGACCCAAAAGAGGCAACATCCAAAGTCAAAACTCTTTCTGATGTTGAGGGTCTCTGTGTATCCTTTGCTGGCAATCATGGATCCACTGATCCCGTTCTAGCTGTCAAGGTATATACTCAATATTCAGATGAATAACTTGTTGATAACAAATGATGTACTTTACCTGATGAATAATCAATGCTTTCTTGATTTGGTGATCTTCAATGAGTGAATAATGCCATAATTTATTAATTGTGTTCGAAACAAATTATGAGTTGTCAGTTATTAGAAAAATCGTATTTATGGGAAAAGATTTACTAATCCTGTAGAGAATTCTTATGTTTGTCTAGGCATGATTGCTTCATTTTCACTGCTGGACTAATTATGCAACCCATTTCTGTTGCTGCAGGAGCATTTGAAAGAGGAACCATATACTGCTACAGATATTGAGATGATCACTAATGAGAGGCTGCAGTCAATCTTCAGTAACTCCCCAACGTCTTTGGATGTTGTGAAGGCAGCCCAACATTTTAAGCTGCATCAGGTAAGATACTTGACATAGTTTGATATTAGGTGAAAACTTTTACTTTGGGCTCTGAAGTAACCATATCTTACCACATATTCTGATCCTGTGAATAGTTTTTTAGTTTTGTGCATGTTGTCTCCCGTCCTTAGTGCAAGTCTTATAGTGATCCTCTCTCCTGTCTGTTATATCATTTTCTTTTTCGTTTTTTTCCTCATCGGTATTCATCTAGAATGGACCTCTAATATTAATCATGATTGAGTTTTTTTTTTGATTAAAAACTATGTATATAATTCAGGGTGTTTAGTTCAAGCCTTTTTATGTTTGTATTTTTTTCTTCAATGCTTTTCAAGTCATTGTGTGCATGTTTGGTGCTTTCTAATGTATGTATCTCTCCTTTGCTAGTGTTAGCTTCGAAATATAAGATTTATTGATGGGAATATTGTCTTTTAGGTAAGCTACATATTGTTATGCATGCTCATAGAATAAAATTAGTTTGTTCCGTTACATAGGGGCGCATTATAACCGGTTTTAAGATTATCAATCTGCAAAATCCTGCTACATGACCTTTGATTTAAAGTTATGGAATAACATCCATTATAAGATGTTATTTGAATACATTAGTCATTATCATGGAAAAAAATCGCGGGCGCGTATGCGTTTGCAAAAATAGTCGCAATGTTGAGGAAAACAACCATAACGTAGAAATAATGCGAATTACGGCCAATGCCTCTTGATTTTTGAAAAAAATCACATAAGGGGAGTTTTGAATTTATAATTGCATTTTTGTTGTTAAACTACTATTATTATGCAATAATATGCAACTAGCTATTATAATTGCAATGTTTGAGATTCTTTTAGTGTATAATTAATTAACTTATTAGTTATTAGTTAATTAGTTTGTTTATCAACTATAATAATGTGTAACTATAATAATGTGTAACTATAATTTAAGTGATCGTAATAATCAAAGTTAATAGATATTAATGAAATCTTAACGGGAAGACAAATAATGTTGTAACGTTGAAATATCGCTACAACGGCAAAATAATGGGCGTTACACGTTATATGAAGGTCAATGTGGCGTTTTGACCGTGAAATTTCTTGCACCGTTATATAACGAGATTTAACGTCACGACAACTTTCAAATAGGTTATATAACGAGCATTATGTAATATAATGGGGGACTTTTTATTCCATGGCCATTATATTCTTCGTTTTAATATTTAGGCAAAATTATAAGAAAGTACCTAATTTATACCCCTTCTTCAAAAACCTACCTTATGTAAAAATTTATGCAAAAAACTACCTTATATAATACAAATCTTTGCAAAACACTACCTTTTAACGAATTTTAACAGTTGACCGTTAATTTTGGCCTTTGACCATCACGTGACAGTCACGTGACTCTTAAACTTCTGCAATTCTAATCCTCTGTTTTCCTCTGTTTTTTCCTTTATTTTTCTCCATTATTTCTTCTACCTACAAGTAGTTCATCATCTCCATTACAAACTTCCCGAATTCCTCTTGAAATTCTCTCTCTTTTAACCCTAAAATCATCCCTAAATGACCCTAACAATTCCCTTCAATCATGGGATCCTACTTCACTTTTGTCAAACACTTCTCATGCTTGGTGTTCTTGGTCAGGAATCAAATGTGCCCTTAATTCTTCCCAAATTATCTCCCTTGATTTTTCATCCCGTAACCTTTCTGGAGAAATCCCATCTGATATCCGCCATTTATTATCCCTAAATTACCTTAATTTGAGCAGAAACTTATTTGAGAGCAATTTTCCCACTTCCATTTTTGAATTATCTGAGCTTAGAACTCTTGATATTAGCCATAATAACTATAATTCAACTTTTCCCCATGGAATTTCTAAGCTTATGTTTCTTAGATACCTTAATGGTTATAGTAACAGCTTCATAGGTTCTTTACCCTTATGCCGGACACCAGTTTCTTTAGTACTTAAACCTTGAGTATTTAAACCTTGATGGAAGTTACTTGTCAGGCAATATTCCAGCAGAATATGGAACTTTCCCTAGGCTAAATTTCCTTGATTTAGCTGGAAATATGCTTAATGGTCCACGGAAAGCGAAAATGAGATGAAGAAGCAGGAAGTTTAAGAGTCACGTGACTCTCACGTGATAGTCAAAGGCCAAAATTAACGGTCAACTGTTAAAATCCGTTAAAAGGTAGTGTTTTGCAAATATTTGTGTTATATAAGGTAGTTTTTTGTAAAATTTTTACATAAGGTAGTTTTTTAAAGAAGTGAGTATAGATTAGTTAGTTTCTTATAATTTTGCCTTGTTTATTAATTAGGTTCTAAAAGGTCTGTTATACTATATTCTAGACAACTTCTATATATATATATGGAAAAATTTCAAAAACTACCTAATAAATTTTATTTTTTCCAAAAAGTACCTAATAAAAAAATTTTTGCCAAAAAATACCTAACAAAATTTTTTCTTTTCCAAAAAGCACCAAGTGACGTTTTCTTTCAGTTGACCGTTAAATATAACGGTTAACTGGTCAAAATCGAAAGTTCTTTTTCGTTCATTTTCAATTTTTTTTCCAATTTAACTTCGATTTTGAGTAAATAGTAGAGAAAGAAGACAATGAGGAAATTGAAGATGAAAAAGAAAAAATTTCGATTTTGACAAGTCAACTGTTATATTTGACAGTCAACTGAAGGAAAACGTTAAATGGTACTCTTTGAAAAAAAAAATTTTGTTAGGTATTTTTTTGGCAAAACTTTTTTTATTAGGTACTTTTTGGAAAAAATTTTTTTATTAGGTACTTTTTGACACTTTTTCCATATATATATATATATATATATATATATATATATATATGTATATTTTCAAATACAAAATTCACATTGCGATGTCTGCAAAATGAATTGTGATACAATGAGGTGCTGCGTCCGCGACATTATAATTGTTACTGCAATCGTGACGACATTTGCAACTTTTTTCTTTGAGCATGCTACTTCAGCTTTTTTTATCACATATTAAGCCAAGGGAAGGGGAGGGGAGGGGAGGGCTAAGTGATAATCGAACCCATGACATTGCCTGGAGATGTGGTACTTGCTTCAACTAAGACAATACCTGATTCATTATTTGTGGGTTTTATTTTAACTTAAAAACTTTTTAGTGTTTGTCTCTGGTGTGTACTTCGCACACCATTCTTGCCGGCTAGTCAGTCTGTCGTTTGTCTGTATTATAATATCCCATAATCTCTACTGTGGTTTTTACAGAGGGCAGTTCATGTTTACTCTGAAGCTAAGAGGGTCCATGCTTTCAAGGATACAGTGTCATCAAATTTCAGGTATTATAACAGAAAAGCATTTTCTTTGTATACTCAAGTCTTAAGCATGAAAGGACCATAGCAAGGCAACCTCACATGATAACTCAATATGATGATCATCAAAATTGTATAATTAATTTTTTCTGATCAATTGACGATTTGTTTTTGTAGTGAAGAGGATATGCTTAAGAAGCTTGGAGACCTGATGAATGAGAGTCACTACAGCTGCAGTGTTCTCTACGAATGCAGGTATGAAAACATTCACTCTTAATTATGCTAATTTAAGTACTAATTACTTCTTCAATGTTGTCAACTGTAAGAGGCTGATTCTTTTAATATTTACGGAAGAGCTCTCATGTGGCAAGCGACATATTAAAACTTCAAAGTGAGCTTGACAATCCATGTGCTTTGATATGGATGACCAAATGACCGAAAGTAGCAGTTTTAGAATCCTCTAATTTTCCTTTAAGTGCAATCTAGTTACTAGTTGTAACATAATGAAAATTATTTTTGTTTATTTTGATAGAAGGTTAACTAAAATCTAGGTGCCTTTTGTGTTAATGATCTCAAAATAGCTGTCCTGAGTTGGAAGAGCTTGTGAAAGTTGCTCGCGACAATGGTGCTCTTGGATCAAGGTTGACAGGTGCTGGATGGGGTGGTTGCACAGTTTCTTTAGTACGAGAAAATACAGTGCCACAATTCATTCTTGAGTTGAAGGTAAAGAATAGTATATATGTTTTAAAAACGAAACATTTGGCTTGAATGAATACATTATGATGATGTTATGTATGTTAATAACAGGAGCATTTCTATCAATTGAGAATCGATAGAGGTTTAATAAGCAACAATGACCTTGGTCTTTATGTTTTTGCATCAAAGCCTTCTAGTGGAGCTGCAGTCTTCAAGTTTTAGTCCTTCATTATTGCAACTATGTTTCTTTTATTTTTGTAGTATTTTTTAAAATTTGCTATATTGTGGGTTTCTATGGGAGCTTTCAATCAGAAAGTTAGCAATCTTAAAGGGGCTGAGCTTTCAAAGCTATCTAGTGGAGTTTTCAATATTTGTGGAAGCCCAAAATCTGCGTTTTAGTCTATTTATGTTATACATTAGTCATTAAATATACGATGAAATATTGAAAATACAAGGTGTTGGTTATTTGGTCCAAGGTTTGTGTACGCATTATGTATGGACTATGATCTCTCTATATTTATGTGTTCATGTGTCTGGTGGTGATTTGATTTAACAAAACTCAATTCATCTATTTCACAGCCTATTTCGTATCTTTTTTAGTACTTAAATCTGATTATTCGCTATAGTGCATGCTTAGGGAATAACTTAAATCAACCTGATGCATGCTTAGGAGGCAATTTAATGTTGTTTTGTGAGTCCCAATGCTTGGATGCCCCCTTTATTTTCTCTTGCCTTTTAGCTTTCTTTAGCTGTTGCAACTCTTATTAAAAAGAGCAATTCATGAAGGAAAGCTTAGACTTGTTTTATGAATTAAAATCCTTGTGTTTTCTTCTTGCCTATCTTTGTGTCTATCCAAAGTTAACAAGAGTTCAGAATACTATGAGTGTGTTCTTAGTATTAAACTAAGGGAGATTGTGTTTGTTTTGTCTCTAACCTGAATCCTATTGCATTGAGTTTGTTCTTGGGCTTTGGCTGTCCTATTTTCTTCCAAACATACATTCTGTCCAAATTACTTCTTTCTTTTCTTTGTTCTTTTCCTTCTTTAAATCATTTAGAAAGTCTTGCATTAGAACTTACAACATCTGAATCAAAGCTTTGGTAGTTTAAAAGAGTCTTTTAAAGTGTTAGTTCAGTTAAAATAAACACAAAATAATAGACCTGCTATTGTGTTGCTTTTGGGTTTTTTTAAAAAAAACTATGGCTGTAAAAAACCTTGTTGAGCTGTTGAGATCAATCAATTTGAGGTTAGAAAGAATGCAAAAAAAAAAAAAAAAAAAAAAAAAGAAGAGAGTGAGATTGAAAATGAGGATTCTAGTAGTGGAAATAATTATAAATCATTTGATGTAGATAGGGGTTAGAATTGATCTTTTTTAATTTGATGGAGGTCATGATAGCAAATATTTCTTGATTTGCTAAGGTAAATTGAACCGTGTTTGAATATAAGGAGTATGATGAGAAAAAGAAGTTTAAGCTTTCTGTTCTTGAACTCACTAAACGTGATGCCTAATTGTATATGAAAATGTTAAAGCAAATAGAAGAAGAGAGGGGAAGGAAAAAATTGACTTTATAGAAAATTATTTTAAAAAAGATGAGGGATAAATGGGTGAGTAAGGAGTATGAACAGGAGCAATACTTGAAGCTTACACATCTTTCACAAGAAAATAAGATGAGCGTGGAAGATTATATTAGAGTTTGAAAAATTATGTTTAATTTGTAATTTGTAAGAGAAGGAAGCTTTTAAAATTTGCTCTTTTTATTAAAGGGCTGTCCAAAAATATTTGTAGAAAAGTGAAAGTTACTCACTATGTTTTTTGTAGTGATGTTTGCAAATTGACTTTCAAAGATGAAGCACAATCCAAGGAAGACAAAGAGAAGGAAAAACCTAAGTTTTCTTACAAATGTACTTCGAAGTTTACTCCTTCCAACTCAAAATGGAGTACTTTTCAAAGTTAGACTTTGCCATCCAGTTTTAAAAACGAAAATTCAAAAGAAAAGGTTGTTATGTCGCTTAGTGAACTTGCAACAAGGAGGAAATGTTTTAAATGTCATGAAAGTGGACGTATTGCTAGTGAATGTCTTAGCAAGGCTGTTTTGACAACTACTCAATGTGCTATTATAGATGAAGAGGAAAAATGTATAATTTTGTTGAAAAGAAGTGGAAGATTTGGAGGATGATTATGAGGAGGAAATACAACCAGAAGATAAGTAGAATATGATGGTGGTTCCAAAAGTTGTATTTATTGAGCCACAAGCTGATTTGAAGTAACACCACAATTTGTTTCATATTAGATGCAAGATTGATGAGAATGCTTGCAATGTTATAGTTGATAGTGGTGCACAAACCGATGTAATTTCATCTGAAGTTGTGAGTAAGCTGAAGTTGGCTAGAGATCATGAAGAACTTTACAAGTTGAATTGGTTGAATGATAGCATCAGAATGAGGGTGAGGAAGCAAGCTTGGTTTCTTATTCTATCGGAGGCTTTATAGATGAAAGATGGTGCGATGTATTCCTATGGATGCTTGTTATTTGCTGCTTGGAAGACCATGGCAAATTGATTACAATTCGGAGCATAGAATAAAAAGCAATGAATATATTGTAACAAAAAAAGATGGTAGAAAAGTTAAATTGATTCCCTTACCCCTTAAAGTTGCTAAGAAAGAAAAGACTAAAGCAAATATCTTGTAACATGTAACGAGTTCGAAAAAATAGTGGATGAATGTGGTGGTGGTGATACTTTGGTTCTAAGGAACAAACATCATATTTGTACTTCTTGTGATAATTCATCTTCCTTAAATGAGTTATTAGAAGAGAAAAAAGATATATCTCCAAGCGACTTGCCTAAGGGCCTCCCACCAATAGAGGCATTGAGCACGCCATTAACTTGATTCTTGTATCACCTTTGCCAAATAAAGCTGCTTATAGATGTAACCCTGAGGAAAGTAAGGAGCTTGAGAGGCAAGTGAGTGAGTTCATTGAAAGGGGCTATGTAAGCCTAGTCCTTGTGTCGTTCTTGCCGTCTTAGTGCCTAAGAAAGATGGTACTTGGAGAATGTGTGTAGATAGTAGTGTAACAAGCGTAATTTTAAGCACTTCAATGTTCGTTTTAGTAAGTTTAATCAATTTTAATTGATGAGATTGAAGATGAAACCATGAATTAGCAATTGTTGAATTGAATTTAAAGTGGAGAAATTGATATTTGAGGTATACCCACCAAGATAAACTTTATTGTGCTTAAATTGTGTGTGTAGAAAAGAAAATTGTTGTAAATGTTTGAAAGTTTGACATTGTTGACATTAAACTAGAAATGGGTGATAATTATTAAGAGTTGAGATTTTAGTTAGTTTTACTTTAGTTTAGGTTTTATTTTGAAATGTTAAAAGAAATGGGGAACAAAATTTAGTTAGTTGTTCATGATAAATGTTAATTATATATGAGGTTTTATTTGGAAATGTTGAATTGATTTCAGTTGCAAATTGAGCTTTTAAGTATTTATCTTAAAACTAAATTGAAGTATAGAAGTACTCATTGTTATTGTCGATCTATTGAAGAATAATGTTGAAGTGGGTACAATCTTAAAGATAGTGACAAATGCTAGAATTGGAATTGTGAACAAAAGTTTAAAGGGAATAATACTTGGTAACTGATTAAGAAGCGGAAAGAGTTTAACTTAGATTTAATATGGATAGGGATTAAAGATTTAATAAATAAGTATGAATAAAAAACTATGAGTTGTTTCATTGTGCAAAAAGGGTCAATTTAGAATTTGTAATACAAGTTTGAATTTGAAGCTAACAAAGTAAGTGATATGGTAGGTGCTTTCTTGTTTGATTATAAGTTAGTGTGTTTATGACGGTTAGCATTCTCTGGTTAGGATTTTATGAGTTGATTTTCTTAATTGAGGTTATGAGGTGATTTGTTTGTTTAATTGAAATGTGTATTGATCTTTGTTAGTTGAGCATTAGATAATTAAATTGGTAAGTTAAATTTATGAGTTCGGGTGGCTAGTTTGAAAGTATAAGTTATTTGTTTGTTCGGAGGATGGTTAGTTTTATATAATTTGAACAATGAGTTGATTATCGTTTAGTATTGTAAAGTTTGTTATATGGTTAGAATTGAGTTATGCTGTAGAAAGGAGTACAAATCATATGTTAAGTGACTAAATTAAATAAAGAATATGCCTCAATTGTACATAAGTATCATTTTGTTTACGAGTATGTATATAATGTTATTAATTACATGTTAAATGCAAGAAAGATTAAAAGAACATTGAATCAAGAACTAAAAAAAGGATGATGTTGAGATAAAGGGGAAATTAGTTGTTTAAGTAAATAAGATATAAGAATTAGTTATATTTTTAAATAAAAAAATAGTTCATTTATAAAAATTAAAGTTAAGCAAAGCTTATTAGCTAGTTAAGTCACATCTGTTGTGATTATCAAGCACATATATGTTTATATTAAAGATTTTGATTTCATTGAGTCACCTATTAATCAAGTCGTCGTCTTGCTGTAATTGAAAAGATTAGATTTCTTACTCAAATCTTTAATAGTTACGAAAAAGGGTTACAAAGGTATGTGTTTCACTTTAGCTAAAATTGGTTTGAATACAGGGAGATGTTCTTCCTAAACTAGATAGTTTTTCCGAACCTTGAAATCATAGAATATTTACAGAAAAGATATACATGGGTTAATGTTTTGAAATGGTTGGGATTAACTCTGTGGTGTCTCAAGGAATTGAAACTTCGTCGTAATTATCTCGACACTACTTAATTGTTGGGGGGTACGTTGATCAGACCTCGGACTTAGATCTTCTGCTACAGTTTGGCCGTTTGTGGGGTGTGCACATTAGAGATCTTTGCCTAATAGTTATCCAGAGGGCTTAGCTAGCCCGATGGAAAAGAAGTTTGTTCTATTCCATAGATTTATGATTTAAAGATTTTGGAAGAAAATGTTTTAGCAAAGAAAATGGAAAAGTATTTGTTTTATAAAAACAGAAAAAGAAGAAAAATTATTTTTATAAGGTATTGATAAAGTAGTATGTTTGCAAAAGAAAATAATTTGTAGAATATAATTAATATATACTCCCTCCAAACCAATTTAGTTGTCCCATTTGCTTGGGCACGGTTATTAAAGGTGGTGTGGGGTCCATAAAAGGTGGTAGTTAGGTATTTTAAGTGATTGGATTAATTGTTAATGATTTCCTCCGTTTGCTTAATAAAGTAGATAGAATTGAATTTTGGAGGGAAAATTGGGTTTCACATTTCCAATAGAATTAATAGACATTAATACATTTTCGAGATTGTAATAATTAACAAACCATTAAACTACGTAATTTAAATTACAAAAAATTACATCAAAAAAAAAACTTTTTGTTTATTCGATTTACAAATGGAATTTTACCGGATCTTCTATAGAAATCTATTAATTATAAATCATTTCAAATAATTCTTATAATGTAATTTCTTTAGATTTTTCAAAGGTTGTAAACTATGATATTTAAATTATTTCTAGATGTATAGTGGATAATATAGTCAATTGAGTAATTGATTATATTATCAATGTAATAGCTCTATATAAGTATTAGGCTTCCGCATTAGTTTAAATTAATCTTGTTTAATCAGCTGGTTAATTTCGGGTTGTTACAAGTAGACCCATAAATAACATCACAAAAAATACCGTTTTCCTATGCCTAAGTCGCAAGATATGCTTGATGAATTAAGTTGAACCTTAGTCTTTTCAAAGATAGATATATGGAGTGGTTATCATCAAATGAGAATAAGACCCCATTTTATGAACAAGATTGAACAATAAGCTTAATTTAATTAGGTTTTTGGTTGAAAGGGTTGGTTTGAAGATCAATCCATAGGGAGAGAGGAGATATGTTGTTCCTTGAAGAACTCATTTAAATATAAGTAGTTGAGTCTAAAAAGTTAAATTTAAGAAATAATTAAATTTAGGAATTTACTTTACTTTAACCTAAGTTAATTTATGAACCACTAAAGGATTTTTTTTTCCGTAACCCTATAACTAAATGGGATTAGTGGAAAACTAGTTTTAAAACAAAACAAGGGTTATATGAGTGGTTAGTAATGCTATTTGGGCTTTGTAATACTCCAACGACCCCCTTGGTTTGTGGTATTAAATGATGGTAATGGGAATGATTTATAGTGTAAAATTTCATTAAAAGTTCTATATCATTCCCATGGTAATGAAACTTTGATCTTAAAAAAGTTTTTTTGTTTAGAAATTTTCATTACCACCTTATACCACATCTCCCAATGGTAATGCATTGGAATGAATTTTATAAAGAAAATGAGATGATTAAAGTTGGACAAGCATGTCCATCAGGGTAAACATGAGATGTTTCAACCAAAATTACACTAGTTTTTCATTCCCATTGCCATCGTTTATTACCACCTACCAAACGTGCCGCAAGTTCTTTCATGAGGTGGATGAATGAGCTTCTCTGTCCTATTCTTAATAGTATTGTTGTTGTTTACTTGGATGATTGTATAATAAAAACAATTAAGATCATATGATGCATTTGAAGAGGTTGTTTGAAAAATTGAGGGAAGTAAAGTTGTATGCAAAGCTTGTGAAGTATATGTTCATGACTCCTTGTTTATTATTTTTTTGGATACATTGTGACTAGATAAGGAGTGTAAGTAGATTCAGAAAGCTTGAGAAGCGTATGTTCATGCTCCAAGTTATGCCATAGTTAGAGTTCTTAATCATTGATCTCATTACCTTAGACCAAAACCCTTTGTTCTTTATTCTGATTATGAGGCTTTAAAATTCATAAATGGGCAAAAAACCTTAATAAAAGACATGCAAAGTGGGTAGACATTCTTAAATCATTTACCTTTAGGTCTAAGTAAAAAGATGGAAAAAGTAATATTGTAGCTGATGCTTTATTTCAAATAGCATACTTGATTTTTATGGTGGATGTTAAGGTTTTGGGTTTTGAACAACTCAACGAGTATTACAAAGATGATCCTGATTTCACCGATGAATTTCCAAAGTCTTTGTAAAATTATGTTGAACAAGATGGTTATCTTTTCAAAGGTAACAATTTGTATGCTCCTAAGTATGGCATTCATGAATTATTGGTAATAGAAGTTCATAGTGGTGGATTGGCCGGTCATTTTGGCATTCAAAAGACTCTTGATATTCTTGGTGAGCATTTCTATTGGCCAAGAATGATCAAGGAGGTTACTTTAGTTGTGGAGAGATGTGCTACATGTCAAAAGTCAAAAAGGCATTTCACGAAGGGGCTTTATACTCCATTACCTGTTCTAGATTCTCCTTGGGAAAGTCTTAGCAGGGATTTCATTATTAGGCTACCGTGGACTCAAAGGGGTAGAGATAACATTATGGTGGTGGTAGATACATTTTCCAAAATGGCTCATTTTGTAGCTTGTAATAAAACAAATGATGCTATAAAGTGGCTAAATTGTACTTCAAGGAAGTTGTCAAACTTCATGGCATTCGTCGAAGTATAGTTTCAGATAGGGACTTTAAGTTTTTAAGCCGCTTTTGGAAGACCATATTTAAGTTGGTGGGTACCAAGTTACTATTTAGCACCTCTCATCATCTCCAAACTGATGGGCAAATCGAGGTGACAAATAGAACTTTAGGTGCTTTGTTAAGTGGTCTTGTGAGCAAAACGCAGAAAGATTAGGATGTGAAACTAGCCCATGCGGAGTTTGCTTACAATAGGGCTCATTCTTCAAATAATTCCCATTTTCTTTTTGAAGTAGTGTATGGAGTGAATTTATTTGTGCTTGTTGATTTGATTCCCTTGGTAAAAGGTGATATGGTAGAAAAAGATGCAAAAAAGAGGGTAGAACCTTTCAAAAAAGTTGTAAGCAAGTTAAGAAATGAATTGAGGAGATGAATAAAAAATATCAAGAGAGAGAGCAACAAAAAAAGAAAAAAACTCATATTTAACCCCGGGAATTCAGTTTAGGTTCATTTGAGAAAAGAAAGATTTCTTACAAAAACAAGCTTATGCCTTGTTTTGATGGTCCATTTACGGCCTGTTTAGTAGGTAGTAATAAACGGTAGTAATGGTAATAAAAAACTAGTGTAATTTTGATTGAAAATTATATTGGCTACTTTGGTGGTCATGCTTGTCCAACTTCAATCATCTCATTTTCTTCATAAATTTCATTCCAATGCATTACCATTGGGAGAGGTGGTATTAGATGGTAATGGAAATTTGTAAAAAAAAAAAAATTTTTTTTGTGATCAAAGTTTCATTATATTAGGAATGATATGGAACTTTTGATGAAATTTTACACTATAAAATCATTCTCATCCCCATCATTTAATACCACTAACCAAGCGGGTCGTTAAAGTACTTGAGAGGGTAAATGATAATATATACAAGATTGAACTTCCTGATGAGTTGACGGGTGTTAGTGCTACTTTTAGTGTGGGAGATCTGTCAGCATACTTAGAAGATTCTAGTTTGAGGACAAACTCTTCAAAAGAAGGAGATAATTATTACAACCTGTCTTTCTAACAAGAAAAGGTTTGCAGAAATAAACTTTAAGACGATTGTCATTTACTCTTTAAAAGTTAAAACTTAAATATGAACCACATAAACTTCAAAATAAAAATCTTAAAGGTCCTAAAGCTTATTACATCTCTAATAGAGCAAAACTCCTTAGAAAGAAAAGAAACAAAAGTCTTATGGTCTTAATATAAGAGAAAAGATGAGAGGAAAAAGTCCAAGAGCACACTCTCACGCTTCCTACTCGTACGGTAGTAATCATGCTATTATTCTACTCATCATAACACCTTAAAATGTGACTTACATATTCTCCAAAAACCAAATAATAATAACAATAATAATGATAATCATGATCATAATAATAATCATAACAATCATAATAAAATAACAATAAATAAATGAATAAATAAAAACTAAATTACTATTAACATACAAATGACCCTACGACACCAAGTTAGGTGAGAATAAAAAACTAAATTACTAATGATCTATAAATAACTCGAGGACATGAGAAGACGAATAAAAAAAAAATGATAAGTTCAGTTTGTTATATGGTTGTGTCTAGATCTTTATCCATCGGCGTTCTTTTTTTTTTTTTTTTTTTTTTGTTAGCTTTAATTTTAATTAAATTAAGAATTTCTAAATTACTTGTGACTACCAAAATAACTACCCCACAAATATGCTAATTGTTCCCAAGACATTGCTAATAGTTCTCGTCTTGCCCAATTCAATTATCAACATAGATGTACACGAAAATTAATTATGGATCATATAATAGGTTAATCAACAATTTAATTAACTAAATATTACTAAAATTTGTATATAATAATTCCAATTCTAATAAATCAACTGGTATGATATAACACAAATTAAGTTTTATATGATTCCCTCAATTCATTATATCCAATAATTTCAAATAAAATAGCAATACAAAAATCATGAGTATGAAAATCCTAAAGTAACACAACCATTATAAATATAGAAAAAATGTCCCACACAAATTTTACCATACACCTCAAAATGTGTTCACACCAAAATAAATCAACAAACAAAGTTTTTAGTCTGATTAATTATTAAACATCATATTATTATACAATAAAAAAAACAATAGGTATAAAATTTAGAGTAATTTAACGTGGACTATTTTTATCCTGAATTAGCATATTATTTACTTATACATTTCTAAATATCTCATATAACTAAAAATACAACCATATGTGAATTAGGAGAAAATAAGCCAAATTAGCTACCTTATTATGAATTTTGTGAATTAGGAGAAAATAAGCCAAATTAATTACCTTATTATGAATTTGATTAGAGAATATATATGGTATAAAGATAATAGCCCTTAGAAATATATAATAATCCTCCAAGTGCCTTGTCATGATAATTTCTTCAATCCAAGTAACCAACTCAAGAAGTATGTGTAACCTTGATTAACCCTTACTTGGTATAGTATAAGTAAAGAAAAAAGATATTAAAACATAAATATATATGTATTTTATAAGACCCATCTATACAACCTTTTTTTAAAAGAGAAGTGATAAAAGGAAGGAAAAGAAATATAGTTTAGGACCCAGGTATTTTGCCGTAAACAAAATTTTGCATAAAATTCCATTAATTAATAATTTATGCACTATTAAATAAATTATTAAGGAAGCCATAAATTAAGCCATTAATTGGAATAGTAATAAGCACTAATGAAAAGAGTCAAAATTCTTCAATTCTATGCTCTTAATACCTAAAGTAAATTATTATACTCCCTTTTTAATTTGGTTGATGACATACTCCTTTACCTATTTTTATTATTTTATACAAAAAAAATGTTGGTTTAAAAAATAAAATAAAAACACAAATTAATACAATACAAATTATTTTATCCATTAAACTTGAATAATTTATCATAGGTCGATTCAAATATACCCAAGAAACAAAATACGATTTAGTCATAGACAACCTAATAATATTGACATTAAATTTGCCTTTTTAACTTAATAGAACAAATATATTCAAACCATTTGAAAACAATATACTTAGTTAAAAGTAACTTATTCTAATTAAGAGATACTATTTTAAGATTACCAAATAAATGAAGTTTTTGCCCAAATCTTGGGTGTTACCGAATGATCCAAGATCAAATACATTATCTCATGAGTTGATTGCTTTAGTTCTTGAAGTTTTTGGTTTTTATCCTTTTAAATCTCATTTGTTACATGTCCAACTTGGGTTGAGGTTAAGTGAAGCTACATATGTTGGTTGGACGTCACTTAGATGGGTCCAAATTTAGTTTGTATTTTAAAGCCTTAGCTTTTTAGGTCTTAAATCTGATTAATTAGCTAGTGCATGCTTAGGGAACAATTATAATCAGCCTAATTGAAACAGTCGCATTATTAATGAGACTTCATTAGTCATTTTTAGCACTTAATTTTTTTATATATTTGTTCGTTACTAATTTTAATTTAATTAGTGATGGTAGTAATTTGAAAATTTTCTATGATGATTAAAAACTTGTTAATTCGTAACGTGGTTATGAATCGTAAAAAGTAACGTAAACATTGGAGGTAAAACTTAAAGTTGAGCAACTATCCATAACTTTTCGGGATAATTGTAATATTTACCCGAAAACTGTATTTACCCATGTTGAGAATAAATTAAATATTTCATACAAGTATACAAATGATCTTAAGCATTAAACACAAGTTGTCTAACTTGTGACATGTACAACAATTTGTACCCAAACTTTAAACAAACATAGTTGAACCTTTCCTACACTATAATAGATAAAATTGGGGATAAAAATCACCTCCCAACAACTAAAATCAACCAGCATAGCTGCCCCATTTTCCTCAATTGCATGCACTTTGTTCACTTACACATACAAGCTAAATGTTCTACCCAAGACCCCCTTTTGTCCTAGTCAATGATGGGTATCATTACTAGCATACAAGAGGCAAGTAGTAGAAGCAAAAACACATTATTTCCTCACCATTTTATCCAGCCATAATCTCCGAAAAATCGCTCCCAAATTTATCCAAGTACAAAGACTAGAATCCTTCAAAGTTTCAACTAGTAAAAACACCTTCTTTTTTCATCAAATCTTCTTCAAAAACCCATCTAAAACTTCTGAAAATTTATGTTTATAAACTCAAATCTCCCATAAAAATAATCTTCATTTCAACAGCTTTCCAAACTAAACATGAAGAAATCCACCAAGTATAGAGTAAGTTATGTTCATTTCTTTATTCCACTACTTTTTGTTAAAACTTATTCATGTATTACATTTTTATATGAATCTTTCTATAAACTAAAATCATTATAAAATGGGTATTTTATCTCTAAAATTAAGAAAATCATCATTTATAAATCTATAAAAATCAGTCATAATAGAAAATAAGATGTATTTCAACAAACATATAATTTTTCTTACTTTAAGGATTTAAGTAAAATTGTGGGACTTGATTAAGTATGTTGCTCAACATAATAAGTATTAAGTATACTCCAAGTATATTAAAATCATCACAAATATTAGTTTAACAACCCCAACTAAGGAAAGTTAAGTGTATATTAGAAATTCAAAATTATTATTGATTTTTGGATAAATGCAATACGTTTAGTTGAAGAGTTGGAGTTGAGACTTGAAGGGCAAGGACCCGAAGTAGGAACCACTTCTAAGAACGCATAAAGCTTACGTAAAAGCTTACATAATACTTATATAGGCTTGGAGTCGAGGTATGTCACATGGGGTGATTTTAAAAAGATTTAAGAACAAGTTGAGAAAATTTGTGTATAAAGTTATTTTCAAAAATAAAAATTCCCAAGGAGAAGTTCTTAAATCTTGAAAAATGATATCAAAATGATAAATTTGATTATGGAATGATTTATTACATGTATTATTATTCTGGGCATCATGCATGTTAATTTTATGAATTGTTGTATGTTTAAAGGCATGTTTAACACTACTTTGTGAAAGTAATTGTGAAGGAAATGATAATACGAACTTGGAAAATATTTGAAATGCATTTTAAAAGTAATTTACAACAGCTATATGTTAAGAAAATCCTTTAGATATTTTTCTTGAAATTTATTCGTTAAAATGATATTTTAATGGATTTTAAGGTGTTAAATACTCTTATATGATACATTGTATAAAATAAACTCTTGATCATCAAAAATAATTAATAAAACCATATTATAATATCTCCAAAAAGATTTGGCTAGAATATATTTAGTTTGGAATTTTTCATGATTTTAGAGTTACCGTTAAATTGTTTATCAATAAATTGTAATAGTAAAATATAAAATAATTACCAATTAGGAAATATAGACTTGAAATTTTTATCACATACTCATATGGACGGTAAATAAAAGTTATAAAAGTTTGGGAAGATTTTGTTAACGTTTGAGGACCTTAATAATTTTTACTTGCTTATTAATAAATCGATAATTTAGAATCGGTAAAATCCAAAATAAATACTAAATGACATCTTTTGGACATTTAAATTTTATGAGACACTTATATGAATAGTAGCGACATGTAAAAAAAGTTATATGGATTTTCGTGACTCTATACAAACTTAAATAAATTCTATTTATTTTATCGGCAAAATAAAAAAAATTAATTATTAAAAATTTCCCAAGTGATTTGTAATGGTTATTTAAAATTTTATATCACCTAAAATAGTTTCTGGAACATCATAGAATTTTTACATTATCTTATTCGGACTTCAATATTTTTAAATCGATTTTATTTTATTTATCGATAAAATGCCTATACAAAATAATAAAATATCACACATGACTTTTATAAGTTTAAACAGGCTAATGAAAAAGTAATATGATTTTTAGAACTTTGGTATAAATTGATTAAGCTAATTATTAATTATTTACTAATTTATTAAATTAATAGAAATTGTTTATTTATTAAAAGGTGTAATATTGTTAATTAAATTTGAGTAAAAATAGACATATATCAAAAATTTATAATTGTATTAATAACCTACTGCCTCATAGTATAAAATAAGTTTAACTTGGATGGTTTATAAATTTTACAAATTTAAGACATCATTTAAATAACGGTAAATACCTATATTGTCGAAAATAATCCTAAAATCGTTATAAATTGACATAACCAATTATAATCTCATGGGACAAACTTAAATTCATTTTAAATAAGGTATTATGATGGCTTGATTAATTTGGGCCTTGTTGAAGAATTAATATGTATTTTGTAAATCAATTATCGATTTTATTACCGGCAAACCCTATGCTAGACACCCCCTTTATTTCTTTTGCTTTTTAGCTTCCGTTTGCTATTGTAACTCTATTTAAAGAGAGTAATTCATGAATGAAATTTCAGACTTGTTTTATGAATCAAAACCCTTGTGTTTTCTTCTTGCCTATCTTTATGTTTGTTTAAAGCTAACAAGAGTTCTTCAATACTTTAAATGTGTTCTCCAGTATTAAACTAGGGGAGATTGAGTTTGTCTTGTCTCTACCCTAAATCATATGGCGTTGAGTTTGTTCTTATGCTTTGGATGTCCTATTTTCATCTAAACAAACATTCTGCCAAAATTGCTTCATCTATCTTTTCTTTGTTCTTTTCCTGCTTTAAATCATTTTGGAAGTCTAATTAGCACTTACACCAAGAGGAGTCAAGATCAATAAAATTAGTGAAAAAGTTTGAAAATGCAAGCTTAATTCAAGGCTTATCATACTCCAACACAACAAACACACATTCAAGAATAGGTGTGTCAAACACATGTCCAACAATTCTTCTAAATCACACTTATTCAGAGTTGCATGGGCCAAATGTCAAAGGATTATGGAATCTATTAGTTATCAACTTTGTACACATGTAAAATGAGAGGAAAAGAGTAGCTTAAAGTTAAGTTGGTTAGGCTAGATTACGTTTTATGTTATAGTTAGCAAGCAAGTGACCTATGTTTGAACCTTCAATATCCTCCAAACATGGTTGGATGTGCTGGAATTTCGTGTACCCTTCATACAAAAACTAAGATATGATTAAAAACTTTGATTTTAGGTAGATTTCATCTAACGTCACCCACTAACAAGCTCTCAGCCTCCTACCTTTAATACTAAGCTTACTACAACAAATTTAACTTTTTATGACATTGGGTTTTGTGGCATTACAAAAATGTTACAAATTAATATTTTTAGTGTAATAATTATTGGTTTTTATTTTAAATTCCACTATAAAGTGATTTTGCGACACCTTATATGGTCCTTAATGGCATATGTAATTGTTACTATAGCCTATAGTGTCATTGGTGAGAAATTTCATTGGATCCTATGTCGCAAAAAACTTTAGTGTGATTTTTTATTATGCTGCTAAAGAGTCTAATATATGTCACTAAATCCTCTATATATACTATTAAAAATTTGAAGTAAATGTCGCTAAATATATCCCACTAAAAGCAAATTATGTTATTTGTGTTCACTCCCTTAGATTTTAGTGGATTTTTGCTAATTTAGGATTTTGTTTCTTTCACAAATGCATAACCTGGGTTAGGCGATACAATCTTGTATTTTCCCTTGAAAGACACTCTCTGAAAATTACCTCAAGGCTTGATTGCGAACTTGTTCCCTTTACAAATGAAATAGATGCTGTATTTATAACCCTCTACGCACGAAATAAGTGGAACTAAACTAACAATATTTCTTTATATGCAATCTAAGGTAGTTGTTCGAATCGAATAACTAATAATGAAAACTGATAACTAACTAACAATGACAGCTAATAAATTTTATAACAAGAGTATTTTGCTTTTGAAACTTAAATTAAATAAGTATGTGCAGGTCTATGTAAGGCCCTAAACCATGTGGTCCATGAAGAACACAAGCTTGCTCTTGAAATCTTTCCAACTCCGTGACCAGGCATGCAAAAGCTTCTGATGGCTGATGTGCCGAAGTTGTTAGTGTGTTGCTTATTCATATACTTGTGTTTAAGTATTGTATGTTTATCCAAATTGTGAGTTTTTCATACATTTGATAAGATTAAAGTGTTTGTGAGAGTTCCACATTTTGATTTAATGATGAGATTAAAGTGTTTGTGAGAGTTCCAAGTATTTCTTTCTAAGCCAAACACATCATTAAATCAAAATGCCTGGAACTCGCACAAACACTTTGAGCTCATAAAATGTAAGAAAAACTCATAATTTGGATAAGCATTTAATATTTGTATTCTATTTCCTTTCTTTTCATATTTCTTACCATATTTCTTACCATATTTCTTTCTAAGCCAAACACATTTCATTTCTTTTTAAGTATTCCTTTTGGGTTCCCCCAATTTTTGTTAAACTAGAATTCAAGTTGATGAGATTAAAGAGGTTGTGAGTGTTTGTGGAAGTTTTTCTTAGTATTCCACTTTGATGAAATATAATTACTCTTGCAACAACCATATAAATAATTAGCTATATGGTTTGAGCACATTGGAATTTGTTCAACCTCTTTGAAAACATTTGACCTTGATTCAGAGTCTTCTGTCTAGGAGGCTATATCACCAATGTGGAATGTTGTTGCGATTCCATGTCCTTCTAGTAAATCTATGTTGTATGTATTGTCTTCATGTTTAGCCAATATTATGAAATGTCCCTAAGCTTTAGGCATTAGTTTGTTTGTCGTATTGTTTGGAAATCTTTCATTCCTTTAATTGTTCCAGACCATATCTCCTAATTTAAAATTTCTCATTTCTTTGAATCCTTTATCAGCCTTCTGTTTGTATCTGCTGTTAGATTGTATGATGTTTTATGTACTTGTTTGTGGATTTGATGTATAATCTATAGGGGTTAGATTAATAAAAGGGATTTCCAAATGCAACAATAGACGAGGAAAGATGTAGTTGGCTTAGAAAGGTCTAGGTATAAAAGTAGGATAGTTTAAAGATATTTATTTGGAGCTAATATCGAAAGGTAAAGGCTATTTTGGATCTATTTTCAAGGTTGTGAACATAATGTAGAAGAACTATTTAGATCTCTTTTTCAAAGGATTGGAAACATGTTCAAGGAACTTGGATTTTTCAATATGACTATAAAACAAATTAAACAAGATGATGAATTTCAAATATACATAGAAAGAAAAGATATAACAAAGTTTGCAATGATTAATCAGTTGACAAACAAATATATATTGGTAGGATTACTCATTTAGTCACATTAAACCAACTAGTTGCGGGACTCTAGAAGGAAATACAACTCAACAAATATGATAAATCCTATTTTGATTCCTTTTCTGGGTGATATTTATTATGTTTCTTTGCGGTTTTTCTTACATTTCAATTATATTTGTTAGGTTTACACTCCTTTTCGAGGGAAGCATGTGTTTGTTCGTGTTTTGTAGGTTTTCCACTTTTTTCAAAGCAAAGGCATGTTAGGGACGATGCTCCCTAATCCCCCGGAGGTTTTGAGGATGAATGGGTCAAAGCCGAGGAAGAAATGAGGGCAAGAGATGAAAAAGGAGTCAAACTCGAGCAAAACAAGAAGCATAATTCATGAAAAGTCAACTTAAGTGCTAATGGAGGTAAACATACTCAGATTTATTTTAATGGAAGGAAAAAGTTGGGTTTGTTAGCTTCGAATCGACTGGTCACACGTCAAATTCAGAGTTATAACGAAGGAGATAAAGAGTTTCTAAAATGGCGTGCCAAAAGAGAAGAAGATCGATCGATCGATTTATTTGGATCGATTGATCGCTCTTATGATCAATAAGTTCTAGAATGTTGCTAGTAAGTCAAGAAGGATTGACCGATCGATCTTTTTTTGGGTGATGTTCCAGAATGTGCAAAAAAATTACATAGCAGATTGACCGATCGATCGAAAATCGCGTGCCAGCAACAGCAACCAAAATGCTTCCAGCTAGCAGCAGCAACCTAAATGATTGCAGCCAGCAGCAAAATGACGCTAAAGGGTTTCAAAACGCGACCTGTTTTACAAAGTAAGGGTGCTCTGCCAACTGAACTGTTGTTTCTTGGTGATACAACTGCACTTGGGTTTTCTATAACCTTTATTCCAAAAATTGGGCGTCAAGAAATCAGTTTTCAAAAGAGAACAGTAGGCAGCAATATACGAATAGGAGCTATACCATTCTTTTTAGCTTTCTTTCCTTTTTTTTCCTCACTTTACTCTTATAAATCCTAGTTTAATTTCTTTAATTTTTCTTGTCTATATTTTAATTTTCGTAACCAAAATTTTATTTCATTGTTCATTTTAGTTAGTTACGTTATCTTCTCTCTTTTGTTTGTTGAAATCATCGCACTATTATGAGATTTCCTTAGTCATTTTTAGCACCTAATTTTCTTATATATATATATATATATATATATATATATATATATATATATATATATATATATATATATATATATATATATATATATATATATATTTGTTCATTAACAATTATATTTTAATTAGTGATGGTAATAATTTGAGTTCTACGATGATTAGAAACTTATTAATTACTAACGTAGTTATGAATCATTACAAGTAACGTACACTTTAGAAGTAAAACTTAAAGTTGTGCAATAATCCATAATAGTTCGAGAAAATTTTAACTATTACCCGAGCTTATTATTTAACCATGATGGGAGTAAATTAAATATTTCATACACATATACAAGTGATTTTTAAACATGAAATACATGTTACATAACTTGTTACATGTACAACAATTTTTACCCAAACCTTAAACTATCTTAGATAAACCTTTCCTACACTATAATAGATCAAATTGGGGACAAAGAACGCCTCCCAACGACTAAAACCAACCAACTATAGCTACCCCATTTTCCTCCATTGCATGCTCTTTATTCACTTACACACACAAGCTAAATTTCTATCCAAGACCCCTTCTTGTCCCAGTCAATGTTGGGCATCATTACATGCATGCAACGACCAAATACAAGGGCCAAAGAATATGATTTTTTTTTTCTGTAGAAAATCAGCCCCTCTATCATCTTCATTTCACTCATAAAGTGTCACCTAATACACTCACAAACTCATTCAAACAACTTCCCTCAAATACCTCTACAAGTCCTACATGTTTTCTACTTCAAAATCTCACTAAAACCACTTGAAAAACACCAATTTTAGAGCATAATAACTGCTGTCCAGATTAATAAAATCATCATATACTCCTCAAGGTATTCATATAAACACATACTAGGTCATCTCTAATTACCTCCAACAAAAACACTTTCATTTCCTTACAAAAACACTTACAAAAAGACTATTTATATGAAGTTTATGAACATAAAAACTTCATAAAAACATTATTCATTTTATTATACTCCATCCATATCACTTTGGAGCATTCTTACAAGTTAAAGAGTTGGAGTTGAGACTTGAAGGGCAAGGACCCGAAGTTGAAACCACTTCTAAGCACGCGTAGGAGCTTTCGTGGGAGCTTACGGAATAATTATATAGGCTTAGAGTCGAGAGTAAACCCCTATGGCACCTCGACGAAGAATGGATATGCGAGCGGAAGATGAACCCGAGTTGGAGTATGACTCCCCCTGTGTTTAGATATCTTTATTGTATTTGAGAGACTATTAGTTTAGTTGTTTAGGTTTGTACTATTTTAAGGATGTAATTTGAACTTGGACTTATTTCGATTTGGTTGTAATTTTCCTTTATTTTAGACAGTTAAGACTTCTATTATATTGCATTGGTTTCACCTTTAAGTAGCCCCGTAATTGTGTTGGCAAAATTAAACTTCTGCTTGATTAATACTAAATTCCAGTTAGTGTTTGCCTTCATAATTCAGTTTACATTTGTCATTATTTGAAGCTTTAAAATATTCTAATGGAGTTTGGAAATTGATTAAGCTAGTAAGCTACTAATTCAATAAGAGTTAAGAAAGAGTGTTATGCATGTGCATATCTATTTGTCTTAAAGACATAATTATTAATTAGTTATTACCTCATGTCAGAAACCAAGAGGAAATCGGGGAAGGAATGGATCCCCAAGCCCAGTTGAATCTCCTAACCGAGCAACTTAGAGTCATGTAAGAGACCAATGCTCAAGTAGTCCAGCTCATAGCCAACCAACATGCTAGTGTGGATGACGAGACTAAGTTCTACAAAAGGCTTGCTACACACAGGCCTAAGACCTACAATGGTGCTACAGATCCAGTTGTCCTTGAAGATTGGATCAATGAAACCGAGAAAATTCTTGAGGTGGTGAACTGCCTAAAATATCTTAAGGTTAAACTTGTAGCATTCCATTTAGTGGGACCTGTAGAGCTTTGGTGGAGAGCTCTAAAAGTTGTCTCATCTACCTTCGCATCTGCTGGTGGAGCCTAGCACCTTGATTTCTAAAACAGAAGGTAAAGTCATTTTCTGATTACTGTTATTGCTTGATACGTCCGCTCGAGTCTTTTTTGATTTTGGGGCCGATAAGTCTTAGTTTCTACGTCATTTGTGAGATCCTTGAACTGTTCTGTTAATGTATGCCTTATAATGCATAGAGTTAACTTACCTAATGTATTAACGGTATCATGTAATACAAAGTTAATTGATTGCCCATTAGTGATCCAGGTTAAGGAGTTCCATGTAAACCCGATTGTATTTGACTTAGGAGGGTTTGAGGTAATTTTAGGAAAGGACTGGCTAGGTAAACACAGGGCAATGATTGATTGCTAAGAGAGGAATGTCAAGGTTGAGAACAATCCAGGGTATCAAGTAGCTTTTAGTGATGGGACCGTACCTAATATTGAGCCAGAGATGATTGGGAGGCTTAACACCTTTCTAAAGAGAGGTGGGGAATCCCATGTCTACCACATGAGCAAGTCAACATACAAGGAGGTCGACTTAAGCCAAATATTGATAGTGCGAGTATTTTCTGATGTATTTCCCGATGATCTACCTAGGTTACCTCCAAAGAGAGAGATTGATTTTCACATTGACCTAGTTCCAGGGTCAAGCCCGATTTCAAAGGCACCATATAGAATGGTACCACTTGAGTTGGCTGAACTAAAAACCCAACTCGAGGAGTTACAAGATAAAGGGTTTATCAGACCAAGTATATCACCATGGAAAGCTCCAGTGTTGTTTGTGAAGAAGAAAGATGGGTCTTTGAGGTTATGGATCGACTATCGGGAGCTGAACAAAATCACTATGAAGAACAAGTACCCATTTCCTAGAATTGATGATTTGTTTGACCAGTTGAAAGGAGCTGGAGTTTTCTCTAAAATTAACTTGAGATCTGGTTACCATTAGTTGAGAATAGCGGAGGAAGACATTCCTAAAACTTCTTTCCGCACTAGGTATGGGCACTATGAGTTTAGAGTGATGCCGTTTGGGTTAACCAATGCCCCTGCAGCATTCATGGACTTGATGAATCGAACATTCCACGACTATCTTGTTAAATTTGTAGTGGTTTTCATTGATGATATCTTGGTTTACTCTAAGAGTGAGAAAAATCATGAGGAGCACTTAAGATTGGTATTGACATGATTGAGGGAAAGAAGCTTTTATGGGAAGTTGAGCAAGAGTGAATTCTGGTTGGATCAAATTGTCTTCCTAAGTCATGTAATCTCAAAAGATGGCATAATAGTGTACCCCGAAAAGATAAAGACTATCATTGATTGGCCAACACCAACTAGTGTAACTGAGGTAAAAAGCTTTATGGGTTTGGCAGGTTACTACCGAAGATATGTTGATGGGTTTTCTAAGATCACACTACCGATCACCAGTTTGGTTCGAAAGAATACCAAGTTTGTGTGGTCACAAAAGTGCGAATACGCTTCTTAGGATTGAAGAAGGGGTTGAAAACGACTTCAGTGCTTGTATTGCCCGAGGATGGGAAAGAGTTCAAGGTATACAGTGATGCATCTTTAGAGGGCTTGGGTTGTGTACTCATGCAAGAGGGGAAAGTGATTGCCTACGCATCGAGACAATTGAGGCCAAATGAGAAGAACTACCTAATGCACGATTTAGGGTTAGCCAGAGTCATATTTGCCTTAAAAATTTGGAGGCATTATCTCTACGATACTACTTGCAAGATCTACACCGATCACAAGAGTTTGACTTATCTGTTTACACAGAAGGAGCTTAACATGAGGCAGAGAAGGTGGCTAGAATTGAAGAAAGATTATGACCTCACTTTGGAGTATCATCCCGGGAAGGCAAACCGTGTAGCAGATGCCTTAAGCCGAAAATTGAGAATGGTCATTAATGGACTAATTTCAGTGCCCAATGAGATTTATGAGGAGATAAAGGAGCTAGAATTGATTGTGGTTAAGAAGGGATCATACGATAGTGTTCTCAATTCTAGGAGTAAAACTCCGAGTCTACATGATGAGATCCGTGAGCTACAACAGTATTATGACTTATTATTAGAGTTGAAGATTGGTATTGAAAAGGGTGCAGTTAAAGACTTCATTATTGCTAAAGATGGGAGTATTCTTCTAGAGGGAAGGTTATGCATTCCCCGAAATCCTGAATGGATAGAGAAAATACTCAAGGAGACGCATTCAACTATGTATTCTGTCCACCCAGGATGGGATAAGATGCTAGCAGAATACTTTTGGTGGATGAACATGAAGAAGGATGTTAAGGATTTCATAGCTCGATGTCTAGTATGTCAACAAGTCAAGATTGACCACCAGCACACTCCAGGGGAATTGCAACCACTTCCCGTGGCTAAGTGGAAGTAGGAATCAGTGAGTATGAACTTTATTGTTGGATTGCCTCGTTCGAGAAGGGAAAATGATTCTATTTGGGTGATTATTGATCGAGTCACTAAGACTGCCATATTTATTCCTACTAAAGTAACTCGGAAAGCAAAAAAATTGGCTGATGCTTATGTGAAAAAAGTACTTAGACTACATGGTTTACCGATGAAAATAGTTTAAGATCGAGATCCAAAATTTGTGGCTCGATTTTGGAATGAGCTATAAAAGGCATTCGACACAACCCTTAAATACAACACTGTTTTCACCCAGCTACAGATGGGCAGACAGAGAGGACCATTAGACTCTAGAGGATACGCTTCGCGCATGTGCCCTTGATTTTCAGTGTTCGTTAGAAGACATCTTACCATTGATAGAATTCTCCTACAACAATAGTTATTAGAGTAGTATTAGTATGGCTCCGTATGAGGCCTTGTATGGCCAAAGGAGTAGGATATCACTTTATTAGGATACTAGGAGGCCCGGGCCAAAGAATATGATTTTTTTTTTGTAGAAAATCAGCCCCTCTATCATCTTCATTTCACTCATAAAGTGTCACTTAATACACTCACAAACTCATTCAAACAACTTCCTTCAAATACCTTTACAAGTCGTACATGTTTTTTACTTCATAATCTCACTAAAACCACTTGAAAAACATGTATTTTAGAGTTGGAGAGTTGGAGTTGTGACTTGAAGGGCAAGGACCCGAAGTTGGAACCACTTTTATCAACGTGTAGGAGCTTACGTGGGAGCTTACGGAATAATTATATAGGTTTGAAGTCGAGAGTAAACCCCGACGGCACTTCGATGGAGAATGGATATGCGAGCGGAAGATGAAGCGGAGTTGGAGTATGACTCCCCTTTTCTTTAGATCTCTTTATCGTATTTGAGAGACCATTAGTTTAGTTGTTTAGGTTTGGACTATTTTAAGGATGTAATTTAAACTTTGGAGTTATTTCGATTTGGTTAAAATTTTTCTTTATTTTGGACAGTTTAGACTTTTGTTGTATTGCATTGGTTTCACCTTTAAGTAATCCCTTAATTGTGTTGGTAAAATTAAGCTTTCGCTTGATTAATACTAAATTCCAATTAGTGTTTGCCTTCATAATTCGAGGCGGTTACATTTGTCATTATTTGAAGCTTTAAAGTATTTTAGTGGAGTTTGGTGATGAGCATTGATGGATTTTTTTTATTTGTTTTTAAATCCTTCCCAAATTTTATGTGTAATTTCTAATCTCATTTATTTTTATTTTTCAATTGTTTATTTGCTAATTGCAGTTAATTTATGGTTTTTCTTAATTGTTCTTGTTAGTTCATTTTGTCCTTGTTCATGTTTATGCCATGAATGGTTAAATGATTGATTGTTGTGTTGATAATGGATTTGTTGATTATGATTATGAATAGTATGTATGAAATAGACTACATTTAATAAAGCTTAATTATAAGTTTATTAAGCTGATTGGGGTTATTAAGTAAGTTATTTCGAGTAATAATATTATTATTTTGATGATATTGACTCAAGTATTTCATTTGTTAACATTTTCAACAAAAAAGAGGTATATTTTATTTAATGTATAAAATTTAAACAAAGAATACTTCGATAAAAATGTATTTTGATTATATTTTATTAATTAATTACTATCTTATCTTTATAAAAATAAATTTAAATAAAGTATTGACAAATAAATTATACGACGAAAAATATGGGTGTATTACCCATCTCATATTTTCGTGAGTATGAGTATGAAGTTGAGTCACCGTAATTTCACCACGTAATTTATGACTCATTACGTTAACTCCTTAATTATAAACCCTTATACTCATCCATTTCCCTTCCTCCCTTACACTGGACTCACTCATTCTCCCATCTCCGTCATGGTTCAGCAGCCCCGGCATCACAACAGGCAGCGTTTTTCCCCTCCACGAGCAGCTCCTGCAGCACATATCACGTCCCCCTTTCCCCATGAACTGTCACCGGCAGTAGCAGCATGCCTGGCCATTAACTGCTACGTGTGCCGCAAGTAACAGCGGCTGGTCTCAACCGGTTTTGGAGCCCTCCAGCCGGCCTTGGGTCTTGTACCACCACCACACCTTCCACCTAATCTTTCAACCTTAATAGTCCCATCTTTAAGAAGGACAACACGTCTAATACTATCACCATCTCCATCCCTTTTGTGTTTGAAGTGGATTTTAGATCTTGATTGAAGGATTTTCTCATCAAGGTAATCCACAAGCTATTTTATTTAAGTATAAATTGAATGTTTTAAAGTAGTTTTAAGTTCTTAAGCATAAACAATGATTGTTGAATTTTGGTAGTAGTTTAGTATTCATAGTTAATTTGGGGTTTTTAAATCAAATTTAAGCATCAACTTGAATTTAATTAGAGTATATGAGTTTAATTAGTAATTGGGTTCTTGCTAGTGTTGATTAGTATTGGTTATTGGGTTATTTGATTTCTAGTATAAAACTTGGTATTGTGGATTTTGAAATTTCAGTTTTGAAACTAAACTTTCTGTTTTGGCTGTTTTGGGGATGGTTCTGATTGTTTTTGGGTTCTTATGTCTGCTTGAGATTTGTAGAACGTTGAGTCGCTGTCGTGTGGGCACTTGAATTACCTCGAGATGAGTTCGTATGAGGAAGTTATGTCTAAAATACTAGTATACTGTCATATAGATCGACAATGAGGTTCCGTTATGTTTTGTCCGAATTTGTGTTGCTGTTTTTGAAATAGTTAGAGTCGTTTTGGGGTTTTGGTGTATTCATAAGATTTGTAGAGCTTCGAGTTGCAATCACGTGAGCACTCTAATCGCTCCAAAATGAGTTTATATGAGAGAGTTATGTTCAAAATAGTGAAATACTAGCAGGCTGTCTTGAAAATCCATAATGAACCTTCTGTTTTGGCTATTTTGGGATCGTTCTAATTGTTTCTGGGTTTTAGTGTCTGTATAAGAATAGTAGAGCTCTAAGTAATGGTCGCGTAGCCAGTTAAATCGTCTCATTTGGTTTCCGTATGAGTGAGTTATGCCTGTTTTAGTAAGAGGTGTCCTAAAACCATTACGGGATTCCTAATTTTGGATCAAGAGATACGGAAATTAATTGGATAATTAAATATTTTTGGATGAAGTATGAGATTCTGTTGAGACTTGTTGATTGTAGGAAGAATAATGACCTTTGTGTTTAATCAAATACATTCTAATAGATTAAGGGTCTTGGTGTAACCTCAAATCCTTGTGAATCTTGATATGTAAGTATGAGATGGATGGACATTGAATTTACGAAATTAGTGGAACATGGTTGTTTATAAGAAAGTATTGGGTAATTGATATTCTTGAATCGACTGTGAGATTTTAAAGGTCAGAATGCTAGCATAACTCTTGGTTAAGCTGCGGTCTTAGGAGGAGATGTAATAAGTTACATGTTAGTATAGTAGTATCGAACGCTCTCTAGTGATGTTGTGATCTTGTTATGCTCCAGGAGACGATATCATCGAAGAACCCTTCTAGTTGATAGCTGGATTCGTTACCTTGAAGCGACATCGTCAGGTGAGTAGTAACAGTCCCTTAAAGGGTCTGGCCAGACTACTTTTTGGTGTAAAACAGTTTTATCAAAGTTCTTTTGAATTGGAAATTGTTGAGACAATTGTTGTGAATGTTTATGCTGATATTATGATATGGTTAATGGATCGGGCTTGCGAGCTGGTCATTGACGGAGTTGAGGAACATTGTTCCCTGCTCCCTGTTTGAAGCGAATTGTCATTGTGATATTGACTAGCTTCACCCGAGAGTGACATAGCCTTAGAGCTATGGATGAGCCTCTCAACTAAACTCCCTGTGCGCACATAGATCTAGGGAACTGATGTTGCTTTTAAACCTATGATTTGAATTACTGTGTTTTGTTGTTTTGGATTGTTACTTCTCATTCAGTTTATTCTGATTCCCTGTTGTTTCCATCTTTTAGTTTGATCACAGATCAGAACCGGTCGGGAACGATGGGTTAACGGTGTTGAATAGCGTTCCAAGGATGTATATTGAGCTGAGCACGTAGGAATTTGTAGTTTTGTATTAGATTTTTGGATAAATGTATATTTGTTTTGGCTGTGCTGGTTATATCGGACTTGTAAATTGTATGATTATCTTGTGTATTAGTTAGATGTTGGTTTTGGGATTTAGCTGAGTTAGTGATGTTGAAGAGCTTGTGACCCCTTTGCCTAAGTTTTGGAAGTGTGATTTCAGTTTCTTGGGAAACGAACCCAGTGATGACTCTGTTTACCCAGTCAACCAGTAAGCTGGGTTGTTACAATGTAGTTTTATAGGGTTAGAGTCAACTCAATCCATATGATGACTTTATGATGATGAGACTCTAGTTGATTTTGGGTTGATTAAAGGCTTAGATGGGGAGTTATTCTACTCATTGGCTAAGGATTGTTATGATTGCTTCCAATATACCAACGAGGGTTGGATTTTGAGTAATCTAATTTTTGATCAATGGATGAAATCGGGTGTAAGGGATCAATGAGGATTGAACGTTGCATCCACCTTCTTATCTAAGGGCTTTATTCTTCACCTACAAGAGTTGGGAAGGATGAGAAGGTAGCGGACGATTTATAGCCCAAGCCCTTCATCTTCGCTCACGAGAGTAAGGAGGTGAAGATCTTGAAGGCAATCTCAAGCCCGATCAAGGATCGGATTGCTCCCCTTAGTGCGATTCACTACCCTTTAATTACCCTTAAGAAGCTAGTGTATCACCATAGAATAGTCACCATGAATGAGTTAACCTGACCCCCTTTTTTTTTTATCATTGATTGTCAACACTTATTTCTTTTTCATATCTTTGTGCTATTGTTTTCAACAACCCTCTTTTATATCCAACTAATGCGCAAAGAAAATTGCATACACTTGCTCCTTGTGTTCGACTCGTATGTACTACAACACCATGCACTTGCGGTAACTCACACATTGAGATAAATTTCAGAAAACAAACTATAATGGAATTATTACTTAACACTAACTATAATCCATCAAGAAAATTGAAACTAGACAAGTACATAGATTAAACATGACAAATCCCCTACAAGAATTTAAAAGTTTTAACCAACGAAATTGTAGACTTAGTCAGAGACGGGAACTGCAACAAGAGGGGGGGGGGGGGGGGGGGGTGAATTGTTGTTGTTACGAGTTTAAGCGTTTTTGCCCTGTTTTTGCGGAATTAAATAAAATAAATAAAGCTTTAACTTAGAGCGAAATAATGAAAGAGACAAACGATTTTTACGTGGAAATCTTCTAGGCCTAAATAGATGGATAAACCACGACCTCACGGGATTTCTAAATTCTCCACTATGTTTAAGGCAACTCGTTACAATTACATTAAACATCTTACTTCACTCGAAGCGCATCAACTTGGCCAACTTCTCTCTCAAATTGCTTCACTCAAAGCAACAAACTTAGCTTCACTAAAAGCGAAACTCCACACTAGCTTCACTAAAAGCTATCTATTTCCCCCTTAGACTCACCCAAGTCTAATTACAAATATCACTCAAAATCCCTTACAAAAGGATAAAAATTCTCTAAAAATAAAATCAATAAGTTGCACAAGAAAATATTATAAATTAATTGGCTTTTATAAAACAAAATTTTCTTGTAAAAATTCTCCCAAAATTACGTATGATTTAATGGCTCATACTAAGGCAAGTTTTGAAGAACAACCGAGTCCACTATCAATTTCGCTAATTAAAAGAAATATTCCAACCATTATTCCTTATCCAAAATAATAATGGGAATAATGTGGATTTAAACCAACAAACAGTTATCTCCTTAAAGTAGGCATAAAACTTGATTAAATCAAGTACACGGTTATATTAACAATAACCATTGTTCCCTTTTACTAATAATAGGTTCAGTTCCCTTAAGCAGCAGTTCCCTTATCAACAGTTTCTTCAACAGCAGTTTCTGTTCCACTAATAATTGCTGGAACTTTATGCTAATTATAGAAACGGTTAGGCTTACTAAAAATAGGCGGTTACTTACTAACTAATTATAGGAATCAGTTATCTTAGGCTCTTAGAAGAGAAAACGGCTGCTATACCTATATTTAGTAAATTCCATTATTTACTAAATATAAGTCCAAAAAAGATTTTTTAATTAAAACGTTGGTTCTTAAAAAAACCTTTGCCAATTAATTTTAACAAATTATAATTGCAACAAATTAACTTTATTTAATACATCAACTAAAAATAATAATTAAAAATAAATAACCAGAATTTCCAGTTAACGTAGGCTGACTTCAGCTCAGGAACAGTGCGCTGTCTCTGAATTCCAGTTTTGCTAGAACATCCAATTTGGGAACAGTAGATCTGTTGTCTCCATTTTACATCCCAAGCTATATATTCTTCTAACATCCTTTGAATCCTTTCGACATGTATGTTTCCATAATCCAAGTCATAAGTGCTATCTACGATCATAATCAAGATCGGATATCAACCTGCACACAATCTCTAAAGACATATTTGCTTAAATAAAGTGTAGTCATCATCAAAACTCAAGAGGTCCAAAAAATTCCCCCTTTTTGATGATGACAATCTTTTAAATAAACTTAAACCAAAGTAGAGTAAAACCAATATTGAAGAGCATGTTAGAGATTAAAACAACTCTTCATAACTTAGTAAATATAGTTTACCAAGCATATCATGAATCAAATTACTCTCAAAATAAACACAACAAACCATGATTCTTAATCAATTTGGCAATATTATCTCAGCATACAATTACATCATGGAACATAAGTAATTCCAGTAAGATAAGAGCAAACAATTAGATCTTAATAGTCAGAGCTTAAAAGCAATTAGTTTGATACTTATCTCAATTTTATCAGTTCATCAGAACAGAATAAATGATGATCTAAACATTTAAAGTTAACAGAAGATTAACAAAACAATACTTAGCAACAATCAGCAATCAACAAAATACTACAGCAACTAACAGCAACAGCAATTAGTCTTAGATCATGAATCATAACCTCAATCCTAATGTCCAACATAATAGATGTAGATATAGACTAAGCTTACTCAAGCACTCTTTAAGTTTGTGCCAAATATTCCCCCTTTTGACATCATTCAAAAAGAATTGGAGCAATCAAGCCACATCACTAATCATATAGACATAGTCAAAGAGAGAACCAAGAGGCAATGATCAAAAGTAGTTACCAAAAATTCAAATATGATAAGCAAAGATTTAAATATCAGATTGTAAGTAGCATAAGTAAGAAAATGTTCAACATATTATCAGTATCAAATGATGTACCCCAACTGGTACCAAAAAATAGGCAAATTGTTTGAGAAGATGATGGTTAGTATGATTAAAATTTGAAAAATTACTAGGAGGAATCAAGGCGTAGGGGCTTCTTCATCAATGTATATCGTTTCCACCTCTACAGTATCTAGTTTAGTACTCAGATGAGCTTCCATTTGAGTCAGCTGGTCTGTAAGAGAGGTCAAGGAAACACGGATTTCATCTTGAAACGCAAAGAAGTAAGCCTGCAGGTCATCTAGCTTAAGGAGTATAGAAAACAGGGGGGCTGTGGGAACTGAGGTTTGATCAAAGCCTTGGTAGGAGTGGACAGGTAGTAGTGATTGTGGCATAGGTGATGGTTGTGGTGATGGGAAAAGATGGGATGATGGAGTTGTTGGCTTTGGTGAGGGAGGATTTATTGGTTCAGCAGTTTTAAAGGATGAAGAGTCATCATCAAGAAAAACAACAGGTCGTTTCTCTTTAGCAGCAAGCCTTCTGCTCTTCCTAGGACTGGAGCCAGACTGCTTCTCTTTGGGCACAGTGACCTCCTCCTTACTGACACCAGTTTCCTTCTTTTCCTCTTTTCGAGCTTCTCCTGCAACTTCCCCCTTACTAGTTACCTCCTATTCCCTGTCAGTACATCCATTTGCCTTTTCAGTGACAGAGGGAACCGGTTCCTGTACCTCCTTTTCATGCCCTTCCTCCTCCTCCTGGTCCTCCTTGTCATCAGAATAAATATTAATTTGTTCAACAACATTCTCCAGGATCCCATTTTCATTCAATTTAAGATGCAAGTTGCTTAGGCACTTAGCACCTATCATGTTGTTAGGATCCATTGGGAAGTCAAGATCTAAAAGTGGATCATCAAATTTTGCAAAAATCCAGGACAACAATCCTCCATAACCTACCATACATCTCTTGGCAATACAATCACTCAGGTGTGAAATGATTAAATAAGGAAAATTAATTTTAATGTTATTTGCCATACAGTAGATCAATGTAGCATCTCTTAGACCAACCTCACTACGTTTGGAATTTCGCGGTAAGATGAATCTTCGTGCAATGTTGTATAACAGCTTGTGTAACGGAGATAGTACATTGTGGCTCACTTTTCCTTTATTTTCATTTATTCTTAAAAACCTCCATACAGCCTTCTCATCAATACCAGAAAATACTATTTTTGAACCGACAGAATAGACATCGAAACCTGTGGCTGGTACTCCTAGCCATTCTCCTAACTTCACACTATCTAATTCAATTTTAACTCCTTTAACGTTACTGGAACAAACACCATCATTAATAGAAAAGATTAAAATGAACTCACGCATCACTTCCGGGTAAATAGGATTGCAACAATATTCAGCCATTAACGATTCCCAGTGTTGATTTTGTAAAATTGTGTGTAATTGAGGAAAGAATGTTGATTCATACCAAATTTTGTCAAGCCCAAAACCCACTGACATTTCCTTAGACAACTCCTCAGCATTCAAGTGAACGGTTATTTTTGCCTTCTTGACAGAACTTGAAGACGGTTTCTTTGAAATAGAGCTTCTTTTTCTCTTAAAGCTTGCATGCGTATCAGATGTAATAGGAGTGTCCTGTTGTTCTCTTGACGATAATCCTTGTGCTGTGAGTAATGAAGATGGATGAACAATTTTCAGTGGTTTTGGTTGTTTCATCTTAGGTGTGTGGTTCTTTGTTTTCATGGCAATTTGATAAGTTGAGGAAGAGAAAAGCGAGAGGATGAAGATGATTGTTAGGGTTGAGTGATTTGCAATTGAAGATGGAGTGGTAAGGCTTGACGTGAGAGAGTGAATATATTGATTATGAGAGGACGGCTATTAAGGGGTTGCTTCATTACACCACTTTTACTTTATGGAAGTGAACTTATAGTGTAAAAAGAACTGGGCGATTTTTTGTGAAAAATTGCGATGATTCAACTCCTACTTCTTAATCAAATTTAAAAAAATTGCTGGAGAAATAAATAAATTTAATAATATGAAATTTTATGAGAATAAAATAAATGGAAATTTTATGCTACTACAGTCTGATCAAATTAAACATGCAATTATAAGAGCATTCACAATATATACTTTTAAATAGTGCGTACCTGATCCTTTCGATAATTGATTTTTCAATCAAGATTTTTTGTGGTTGATTGACCTTTTCAATTTTCATTTTGTCTTTAAGGATCACATTTGTCACTTACTTCAATGCAGCTTGATCATGCCAAGTTCCAATCTCATTGTCTCGTGTTGTTCCCTTGGAAGCGGTTTAGTCATTATATCAGCTATTTGCTCGTTAGTGTTTACATGCTTTACAATAATATTTTTATTTTCAACATTGTCCTTAAGAAAATGATGCCTAATGTGGATGTGTTTTACTCGTGAATGACGCACTAGATCTTTAGATATACATATGGCACTGGTATTATCGCAAAATATAGGAACACATTCAAATTTCATACCAAAATCTCTTAGCTGCTGTTTTATCCAAAGCATTTGGGAACAGAAAGCTGCTGCTGCTACGTATTCAAATTCGGTAGTGGATAATGCAACAGTGTTTTATTTCTTTGAACACCATGACACTAAACATGAGCCAGGAAATTGTACCATACCTGACGTACTTTTTTTATTTACAAGATCTCCTGCATAATCTGCATCACTAAAACCTTTCAAATCATAAACATCACTTTTAGGGTAAAATAGGGACAAGTCATCTGTTCCTTTTAGATATCTTAAAATTCGTTTAACTTCAGTGAGATGTGATTCTTTAGGATTGGATTGAAATCTAGCACATAAGCCAACGCTGAAAGAAATATCGGGTCTACTAGCAGTTAGATATAATAAAGAGCCAATCATGCCTCTATACATAGTTTCATAAGCATTTGTTCCATTTGGGTCTTCATCTAATCTAACATTAGTAGCCATAGGTGTATGGTTGGTTTTAGCATTATTCAAGCCATATTTCTTGAGAAGTTCTTGTATATATTTTTGTTGGTGAAAAAAGATACCATTAGCTGTTTGTTTAATTTGTAACCCAAGGAAGAAGTTTAGTTCTCCCATCATACTCATATCAAATTCAGCGCTCATTAGGTTAGCAAATTCTTTACACAGCAATTCATTAGTGGCTCCACAAATAATATCATCAACATATATTTGAACAACTAAAATATCAGAACTTTTATTCTTAAAGAATAAGGTTTTGTCGATTTTACCTCTTACAAAGTCATTTTGAATCAAGAACTATGATAATCTTTCAAACCATTGCCTAGGAGCTTGTTTTAAGCCATAAAAAGCTTTATCAAGCTTGTAGACATGATCAAGACAGGAGGTATTTCAAAGCCAGGGGGTTGTTCAACAAAAACTTCTTCATCAAGAAATCCATTTAAGAAAGCACATTTCACATCCATTTGATATAATTTAAAGTTCATAAAAGCAGCAAAAGAAATTAAGGTTCTTATAATCTCTAACCTTGCTACCGGAGCAAATGTCTCGGTATAATCAATACCTTCTTTTTAATTGTATCTTTTGACCACGAACCTTGCTTTGTTTCTTACAATTATTCCATGCTCATCTAATTTTTTCCGAAATACCCATTTTAAACCAATTACCTTTTTGTGTTTTGGTTTGGGTTCCAAATGCCAGACTTTATTTCTTTCAAATTCATTCAATTCATCTTGCATGGCTACGATCCATTCGGAATTCTTTAGAGCTTCTACGTGATTTTTGGGTTCAAGTGTTGATAGGAACGCAAAGTGTGCACAAAAGTTTCTCATTTGAGATCTAGTTTGTGTTCCTTTATTCAAGTCACTTATAATCAAATCAAGTGGATGACAACTTTGATATTTCCAAGGTTTGGGCACAAATTCTCTTGTGGGAATAGTAGCATGTTCTGTTTCATCAGCTTGATTATTGTTCTGTTCAGCTTCTGGATCTGCTTGTTCGTCTGTGGGAACAGCTGGATTGGGAACAGTCTGCTGGTCCTGAAGTACTGGTTGTTCCTTATCATGATCGTTCCTTTCAGCCTCTTCTGGGATCAGCTGTTCACCTGCTGTTCCTTGATCTTGCATTTTCATTTCTTCTTCATCATTCTCTAGATTTGCAAGACCTATCTTAAAATTATGTATATCCTGTTCACTCGATAAAAAGTTAGTTTCATCAAAAATAATGTGAACGGATTCTTCTACGCTCATTGTTCTCTTATTGTAAACTCTGTATGCCTTACTATGTGATGAGTAGCCAAGAAATACTGCTTCATCACTTCTTTCATCAAACTTCCCTATATTTCGTTTTCCATTCACATGAACAAAACATTTGCATCCAAACACACGAAAATAGGAAATATTTGGTTTAACACCTTTAAGCAATTCATAGGGTGTCTTTGAAGTGATTGGTCTTATTAATACACGATTCAAGATATAGCACGCAGTATTAACAGCCTCGGCCCAAAAATTTCTAGGTAAACCACTAGTAATTAACATGGTTCTAGCCATTTCCTCTAAGGTTTTATATTTCTTTCAACTACACCGTTTTGTTGTGGTGTTCTTGGTGCCGAAAAATTATGACTTAATCCATGTTCATTGCAATAATTCATGAAACTTGAATTTTCGAATTCTTTACCATGATCTGACCTTATGTGATTAATTTGATTGTTGGTAGATTTTTTTATTTTGTTAGCGAAAGAAACAAAATTATTAAAAGCTTCATCTTTACTAACTAAAAATAAAGTCCAAGTAAATCTACTATAATCATCAACAATAACAAACACATATTTATTGCCACTACGGTTTTGTATTCTCATAGGTCCACATGGATCCATATGTAATAATTCAAGTGGTTTAAAGGTGGTCACAACATTCTTTGATTTAAAAGATGACCTTACTTGTTTTCCTTGGACACAAGGATCACAAATTTCATCCTTTAGGAATTTTATAGTTTGTAGTTCTCTTACTAGGTCTTTTGATCTTAATGTATTAATCAATGTATAACTAGCATGACCTAGACGCTTATGCCAAAGAAGTGAGTCGTCTTATATAACACTTAGACACGTTACACTGGTTTTGGGAACAGTGTCCAGGTCCACTACATAAGTATTCCCTTTTCTGATTCCCTCAAGAACGGTGTCTCCTGTGTCATTCCTAGAAATAATGCACTTTTCAGAAGTAAAGTTCACAAAGTTGCCTTTATCGCAAAATTGAGAAATGCTTAGTAAGTTATGTTTCAAATTCTCGACTAAAAATACATTATCGATAGCATGGGAACATGACCTTTCAACTTTTCCTTTGGCGATTATCTCACCCTTCATATTGTCACCGAAGGTTACTGTTCCCCCATCATAGGCTTCAAGTGAGAGAAATTTAGATTTGTCACCCGTCATGTGCTTGGAACACCCACTGTTAAGATACCATGAACTGTTCCCCCTCACTTGGACCTAAAAAAAATTAATGGTTAGTTACAGGAACCCAGACTTTCTTGGGTTCCTTGTCGATTTTGCATGAATCATTTTTCTTAATCAGAATGTCATCAACATAATTTATGTTGGAGACAGTATGCTATTCCCTTTTGGTGCACTGGTCCTTCAGATGGCCAGTTCCTCCACAGAAGGAACAGATTCTATCACTAGGGAGATCAACGTAAGCGTTTTTCTTCTTGTTATTCTTTAAATAATTTAGGCCTTGTGAATTTTTACTTTTGGCATCTTGAATCCATTTGGGAGTAATTTTGATTTTCCCTTTTTCTCTTGAATTTAATTCAAGCTTATCATCATTGATACGGTTGGATTCTAGATTCAATTTTAAAATTTGAAAATCATAGCACAAATCTTTAGTAGATGCATCATTCAATTCTTTATTAAAGCCTAGTAATTTGTATTGCCATAACTCAATATTAAGAATAACATTTTCCTTTCTAATTCTCTCCATATTTTCCTTTTGGAATTATATTTTGGTCCAACAAACCGAAAAATCTGTTTTGGACATCGGATCTAAAGGTGTTTATATAGGAGATATGGTCTTTTCTTACTTTGAGCTCCTTTTCCAATTGGAGACACTTATCATTACAATTTTCAAGTTTAATTTGTGTCTCCTATAGCAACTCTATTAAATTATATTTACTCAATTTGGATGGATGGATAGAAAATGAGTTAGAAGAATATACCTGTTATGGGTTTGGGAACAATTTCATTGTTGGAGTTAGTAGTGGTTACCTCAAAGTCTTAAATTTCGATAACTCTCCAAACTTGATAATTTTCCGCTTTGATGAAGATCTCCATCCTATTCGTCCAATATGTGTAGAATTTTCCATCAAACATGGGTGGCCTTTGAGTAGAGTACCTGAAACAGCCCAAACCAGCGTAAACAATATAATAATAATATTGTCTACAAAGCACAGCGGAAGACTTATAGAAGTCTGGGCTGAATCCGACCTGTGGCTCGATAGCCACAGCAACCAATATCAGAGTATTTAAAAACTTTACAAAACTGTAATACAATTACTTACAACCCAGTTATAAACTAAATTAATACATTATAAAACATCTATTTTTTTATTTAATAAGACATGATTTGTCAAAATGTCATTATAAGTTAAACTTCCGAAAACGATGTCCTCGCTATCGCAACACATGACACATAAATGAGCAGCACATTCATCTGCACTAAAGATGGCAACCTGAAAGTGGATCTACCCCCTGTAAGAGATAGACCCTATAAAATAAAACTGTTAACAATTGCATTGTTGAGTAATCCAACAAACTACTACATTTGTATACAAGTCATTAACAAACATTTCCAAATCAAATTCCTTGTTCACTTGGTAATCATTTATAAACATTATTTTATCCAAATCCAAAACTCTTTTAAAAGACCGATTGATATCGACGTAAATACGGCTATGAACATTTAGTTCATAATGAATCAAAACACGGCTATAGCTTTACAAGTTAATAGCGTAAATCAAAATGCGGCTATTACTTTACAAGTCAATAGCGAAACAATACGGCAAATGACAAATATGATCTCATTTGCGAAACAAAAAAAACTTTATGTACGAAACGTATTTATACAAATTCATATTAAATCAATAATTTAACAACACTTTAAAACGTGGGAATATATGGACCGTCAGGAAGTAGGCTTGATCTAAATCCTGAGAACACGGGTGATCGTCATCACCGAAATACGGTTCTTGCAAGAACGAAACGGGATCGGGGGCTCGAGACCGATCCAAATAACCATTACCTATTATCAAGCTATAGGATTTCATAATAATCCGGATATACATATCCGTTGCCAATTCCCAAAAACGGACATTTTTCAATGTCGAACATTTCAATATAAAACAAAACAATAATTCAATTGATTTTCTTTGAAATCAACAATCATACATCCTTTTCATAATACAATACTTCAAGACTTGTATTTTATAAATTAGTAACATACAAAACATGCTTTTGTAATCTCATTAAATAATACAATATTTAAAAGCTCATATATAAAAACGTATGAACATTCAAAACATAACTTGAACTTTAAAATACTTGAATTTAATTTAAAAGATAGGATAGTAGTTTGCTTGTAGATTACCTTTCTACGCCATGAATAACAATCAATAATTAAAATATCAATCAATTCATATGTTCCCAAATTTATACTTGAACCAAACACTCATATTATTCAATTAAGATCTATAACCCAACAATACCAATCCAAAAAGGGAAAACAATAAACCTAAGTTAATCTCAATTACTCCATAAATAACCTTAAATCTCCAATTTATTTTATACTTCCTAAACCCACATAATAAATTCTATTTTAGTACCATAACAGGACACTTGTTAGTAATTTGATCATAATTCTCTCATACGAACTCATCTTGGGGCGATTCAAGTGCCTACGTGATCGCGACTCGAAGCTCTACAAATATCATGCAGACACCAGAACCCAAAAACAATCAAAACTATCCCAAAATAACCAAAACAGAAGGTTCTCATTGATTTCATGACAGCTTGCTGGTATGTCACTGTTTTGAACATAACTCTCTCATACGAACTCATCTTGGGGCGATTCAAGTGTCTACGTGATCGCAACTCGAAGCTCTACAAATATCATGAAGGCACCAGAACCCAAAAACAATCAAAAATATCCCAAAATAGCAAAAACAGAAGGTTCAGTGTTGATTTTCATGACAGCCTGCGGGTATACCACTGTTTTGAACATAACTCCCTCATACGAACTCATCTTGGGGCGATTCAAGTGCCCACACGACCGCGACTCAAAGCTCTACAAATTCTAAGCAGACACCAGAACCTAGAAACAATCACAACTAATCGAAAATGGGCAAAACAGAATGCTCAGTTTTTGAACTAAAATCTCAATATCCAAATACCAAATTTCATACTAGAAACCAAATAACCCAAATAACCAATTCCAATCAACACTAAAAACAACTCAAACACTAATTGAATCCATATACTCCTCTTTAAATTCAAGTTGATACCCAAATTGAATCCACGACCCAAATTGAATCCACAAATACCAAACTACTTTAAAACATTAGATTAATACTTAAAAGGAATAGTTTGTGGATTACCTCAATCACCATTGAAAGACCTTGCAATCTTGAACTTCAATTTGAGTCACAAAATTCCCAAATCAATTTACAAAATCCTAACATTTAAATTTGAAAACAAAACAACAAAAGAAGGAAAAGTGGTTACCAACAATAAAGGAAGGAGGAGAAGTGGTTGCTGTTGGTGGTGGAGCTCGTGGCTGGGCTGCCAGTTGATGGTGGTGTTCGTGGGTCAGCCGTGAGTGAGGAAGAAAGGAGTAAGGTAGCTGATTTTGTTTTTGTGTTTGAAAATGAAGGAGTAAGGGTAATGGATGAGGATCAAGAAAGATATGGAGAAGGGGTGTGTCGGTTTATTTGTGGTAAAATAGGTTTTTATTTTTAGCTTTGACCCATAAAATTCTATTAAAGTCGTCTCATCGTAAGACAGTTTTATATAAGACGTGTTGTAAGGGTACAATAGACGATTTATAAAATAAGTAATTGGTAGTATGAATAAGAATTGCATTTACGAATTTATTTTTCAATACTTATTTAAATTTATTTTTATAAAGATAAGATAGTAATCAATTAATAAAATATAATTAAAATACACTTTTATCGAAGTACTCTTTATACGAATTTTATACATTAAATAAAATATACCTTTTTCTTGAAAATATTAACAAATGAAATACTTGAGTCAAGATTATCAAAATAATAATATTATTACTCGAATTAACATACTTGATAACCCCAATCAGCTTAAGCACTTATAATTAAGCTTTATTAAATGTAGTTTATTTCAGTACCCTTCTTCCATTCGCTCGTTCATGATTGACATCTTTGGGAACACCAGGATTCTGCCTTCAGGGTTTCCTGATCAAATGAGAACAGAGCTCTGATACTAATTGTAGACTTAGTCAGAGACGGGAACTGCAACAAGGGGGGGGGGGGGGGTAAATTGTTGTTGTTACGATTTTAAGCGTTTTTGCCCTGTGTTTGCGGAATTAAATAAAATAAATAAAGCTTAAACTTAGAGCGAAATAATGAAAGAGACAAACGATTTTTACGTGGAAACCTTCTAGGCCTAAATAGAAGGAAAAACCACGACCCCACGGGATTTCTAAATTCTCCACTATGTTTAAGGCAACTCGTTACAATTACATTAAACATCTTACTTCACTCGAAGCGCATCAACTTGGCCAACTTCTCTCTCAAATTGCTTCACTCAAAGCAACAAACTTAGCTTCACTAAAAGCTAAACTCCACACTAGCTTCACTAAAAGCTACCTATTTCCCCCTTAGACTCACCCAAGTCTAATTACAAATATCACTCAAAATACCTTACAAAAGGATAAAAATCCTCTAAAAATAAAATCAATAAGTTGCACAAGAAAATATTATAAATTAATTGGCTTTTTTAAAACAAAATTTTCTAGTAAAAATTCTCCCAAAATTACATATGATTTAATGGCTCATACTAAGGCAAGTTTTGAAGAACAACCGAGTCCACTATTTATAGAGTCAATTTCGCTAATTAAAAGAAATATTCCAACCATTATTCCGTATCCAAAATAATAATGAGAATAATGTGGATTTAAACCAACAAACGGTTATCTCCTGAAAGTAAGCATAAAAATTGATTAAATCAAGTACACGGTTATAATAACAATAACCATTGTTCCCTTTTACTAATAATAGGTTCAGTTCCCTTAAGCAGCAGTTCCCTCATCAGCAGTTTCTTCAATAGCAGTTTCTGTTCCAGTCTTAATTGCTGGAACTTTATGCTAATTATAGATACGGTTAGGCTTACTAAAAATAGGGACAGTTACTTACTAACTAATTATAGGAATCAGTTATCTTAGGCTCTTAGAAGAGAAAATGGCTGCTATATCTATATTTAGTAAATTCCATTATTTACTAAATATAAGTCCTGAAAAGATTTTTTAATTAAAACGTTGGTTCTTAAAAAAAAACTTTGCCAATTAATTTAAATAAATTATAATTTCAACAAATTAACTTTATTTAATCCATTAACTAAAAATAATAATTAAAAATAAATAACCAGAATTTCCAGTTAACGTAGGCTGACTTTAGCTCAGGAACAGTGCGCTGTCTCTTAATTCTAGTTTTGTTAGATAATCCAACTTGGGAACAGTAGATCTGTTGTCTCCATTTTACATCCCAAGCGATATATTCTCCTAACATCCTTTGAATCCTTTCGACATGTATGTTCCCATAAACCAAGTCATAAGTGCTATCTACGATCATAATCAAGATCGGATATCAACCTGCACACAATCTCTAAAGACATATTTGCTTAAATAAAGTGTTGTCGTCATCAAAACTCAAGAGGTCCAACAAAAATAGCTTAAGGTTTTAAATCAAATTTCAAGTCTATCTTTATTAATCTTAACGCATAGCCTTATGTAGTGTTCGCAAGTACATGAAACAAACCAAAAGGCTCTAAAAACATACTAAAAGTTATAAAAGTCACTTGGCATACCTCAGGACAATGCTGTTACAATTTGTTAAAAACTAGTCTCGTATTAAGTTATAACTATTACTAATTGAACTTTTCATTTTCCTTATTTATTTGCTGTACTTAAACTCATTAAAATGTACTTAGGATGCCAATAACAAACCCTCATACACGATTTAATGAACTAAAGACATTCAATCATAAACAACATACTTTACTACAAAACTTCTTTAGTTTTCTTTTTCTTTAAACAAAATTAACAATTTCCTAATATAAAGCATTACTTATGACAGTAAATACTCTACTTATTTACGTGTCATAGCACCTAAAATATCCTCCCCTAGTCGTAATCTCTTTAATTCTAGTAACTTTTCTCCATCGTTGCTAACATAGTTTCAACCATCAAATGAGCTCTAATTATGGTAATAATCCCCTCATTTACATGCTTAAGAGGTTCCATCTACTCCTAATGTGAATGATTCATGTTTTGTAACTTCTCTATTTAATGTATTTCAGCATGTATTTTAACTTCAGCCATAACTCTTTATTGGATGCCTTTATCTTAGGAATTAGGAGTGTCTTCAAAGCTCTTTTTGCTGTCAATATTTAAATCTCACCAACAAAAAATAGTTTTCTGTAAAACCACCCAAATGTAAGTTTGTGACTTTTTTGTGCTTGACATTGGGGAGAAGATCCTTAAACTATTCTCATCTTAAGGGTGGGCGCTTTGATCAATTGTGAAGCTAAACTATTGCAGTGTGAGTAGGCTAAGAGACAGTTGTCTTTTACATTCACCAAGTCCTTCAAAAAGCCCATGGTTGAACAAGTTTATTCTTATGAGGTAGTTGATGGTAATGATGATGGGAGGACCGCAGAGGTAGTTATTTTTCACTACCAAAAAAAAAAAAAATTATTTTTAGCAACAAGTTTTGGCAACGACTAATTTTTCCCCATTGCAAAAATAAATTCCTATCTCTTTAACTAATTTCGCGGGTTAGAACACATCTTTAGCAAGGACTAATTTTGTAGCTAAAACTAAAATAGATATTCGTAACCGCATAAATCGTTGCAAAAACTTATAGAATATATTGATACAACAAAGTCAAATCCTTATCCTTCTTCTTTTATCCTTTCCTTTACTTATAAAATGCTTGTAATTAAATAAGATGAAACACTGTTCACTCAGTTTTTTTACATCTCTGCTTTAACATTTCCTCATTTCTCATTCCTCCTTTCTCTTAATTTTTCAACTCTCTCCTTTTCTGATTCTGTGCTTTGATTTCTCCCTCTTCTCTCGAGCCTTCTTCAAATATAGCGTGTAAGGTCTTTGTAATATGGGTCAAACATGTTAAATAATAATGTGTGGATCCTCATTAGTATAGCCAATAATATAGTGGTTTATTAAAGATTAAATAGGCTTAAAGGCAATAATGTCATGAAATTAATAGTGTGTAGATACCATAATAATATCTTTATTTTTGGTGATCGGGACAAATTAGAGATGTTATGCTAAAGTAATTAATAAGCGGTTATGGCCCCACCACGTGTTTATAAATATAGCCCATTAAGTTATAATGGGGTTGTGACCCATTAGACTTAAAAGCTCTTAGTACTATATATACCCATCATTATAGTACTAAGAGGGTGATTGAAAAGTATCAAGTTATTTTTCACAAAAATAAAAACATAGTGGTGGAAGTTATAACAAGCAAACCCTAAAGAAGTAATACCATCAGGGCTTCCGCATACAACCTTAAGGATTCGCAAGGTATGTTTCTATGATCTGCGGTTTAATTATTTCAATGGATTTACATATGAATTTGGGAATTAAAGTGATAAATCTCCATCAATTGGCATCAAGAGCCTACATGTTTAGATCCATTAAATAATTTAGGGCTTTATGGTTTGATTATTCAATCGTATGAGTTTTATTGGAATAAAGATTCAATAATCTTTAAATCTTGATCGTTATATCAACTATAATTAAATTCATGTGCGTCTCAATTACATTGTTTCAAATATGTTGTTGAAACAAAGTATTATGTTAATTGAATATTATGCTTCGACTTGGCTAATTTGTTGTATTTGAGCACTGTTTGACGTTTTCAGCTATTTTGTCTCATATGATGATTAATTTCGTTAAATTACGTTAAAGAAACCATTGATTTACGGTGTTTATTTTTTTATCATAACGAATGAATGAATGATAATTAATAATTTCTTGTGCATTGATATAGCCAATTCATGATAATTATTATCTCAATTCATGATAACCGACATATGTATACTATACATTCATGATAATCGGCTATTTTATCTCATATGCTAATGCTTCCATGTATATATTGTAGTAATATATACACTGCAATTTCTTAATATGATCGTTGAACGTGAATTAATCAAGGATAATATATAAAAGTATTATTAATATGCACATATATTAAGGATTTAATCAGTCCCTTTTTTTTATACTTGACAATTACGCAAAAATTTTGTCTCTATTTTTAGACTAATTAATTGAAATAATAAGTTACCAAAGTAACCCCTGATTTAAGATATTGAGATGTGTGCATTTAATTTCGTGCAAGTAATAGTCGGCCCAAAGGATGACTATTATTTGGCCGAAATTTAAACACACAAATGGTGATAATAACGTATGTTTGACAAATAATAGATGTTCACTATTTTGATTAAGCTTGTTGAAATAAAATATCACCAAAGTGATCTCTATTATGTAGACAACTTATGAGAAATATTGAATGCATGTATGTATAATTCTGTGCGAATATTAGTCGGCCCAAAGGAAGGTTAATATTTGGCCAGATATATGTACATTTGTGACGATAAACGTGTAATGATTATCAAGTGAAATATGTGGTTTATGAATCAACCCAAAAGAGGATTTATTTTTGCACGTATATTATCATTAATGTTTGATTGTTGCAACAAGAGTATCGCTAGTAGTTAATATTACTGTCCAAAGACTTGGCATTAATGATGCGTTTGATATCTTGTGATGGGTTTTGACAATTATTTGAATTGTTATATAAAGTGCTAAGTGAGCAAATATTTATATTGTTTGTTTTTGTTCCTTTTCAGTTAATTTTTCAAGTATATATGCCAACTTGAACTCTATTCCAGTCCTAACCGGTACTAATTTTAAGGAATGGAAAGAGAATGTTCGAATTACTCTAGGTTGCATGGATCTAGACTTGGCATTAAGAGTAGAACAACCCCCTTCTCTTACAAATAATAGTACCGCTGAGGATAAAAGGTTCTATGAGAAGTGGGATCGCTCGAATCGCCTAAGTCTAATGATCATAAAGCGCGGCATTCCAGAATCTTTTAGGGGCGTTGTGTCCGATGAGGTTACAAATGTCAAGGATTTCCTTACTGAAATTGAGAAACGCTTTATTAAAAGCGATAAGGCGGAAATAAGCTTGTTGTTAAGCAGCTTTACTTCCAAAAGATATTCAGGAAAAGGAAACATAAGGGAGTACATTATGGAAATGTCTCATATTGTTTCAAAACTCAAGACATTAAAGATCGAAATATCAGAAGATATCCTCTTACATATAATCTTGAACTCTCTCCCAAATGCATTTGATCCCTTCATGGTCAGTTACAACTGTCAAAGGGAGAAATGGTCTCTTAATGAGCTCATTTCATTCTGGGTGCAAGAGGAAGAGAGGTTGAGACGAAATAAGACAGAGAGTGCTCATCTGGCTAGTAACACTAAAGATAAAGGTAAAAAGAGAAAGAAAATTCCCTATAAGGATGAAGCTGGTAAAGGTCCTGAGTAGAAGAAACCTAAGGAAAATATGATTAATTGTTTCTTCTGTAAAAAATCTAGACACCTAAAGAAAGATTGTGCTAAATACCAGGCCTGGAAGGCAAAGAAAGGTATAACCTTTACTCTGGTTTGTTCTGAGAACAATTTAGCTTCAGTACCAAGAAACACTTGGTGATTAGACTCCGGTGCTACATCTAACATAAGTGTTTCTATGCAGGGCTGTCTGAGCAACCGCAAGCCAACTGATGGTGAAAAATACATCTACGTGGGTGATGGAAAAGCGGTGGCGGTGGAAGCTGTAGGGCATTTTAGACTGTTGTTAAGTACTGGTTTTTATTTGGATTTGAAAGACACTTTTATTGTACCGTCCTCTATTCGGAATCTGGTTTCTGTTTCTTATTTGGACAAATCAGGATATTGTTGTTCCTATGGAAACTATAAAGTTACATTGTCTTTTAATTCGATTGAAATTGGGACTGGATCGTTTAATACTTATGACAATCTATATATGCTTGATACTGTAGTTTCTTATAATGAAAGCCTAAATGTTGAAACGCCTGGTACTAAGCGTAAAATTGATAAGGGCACAATCAGGTGAATTGTGGCACAAACGTCTAGGCCACATCTCTATAAATAGAGTTGAGCGTTTAGTGTCTGATGGGATCCTTAACCCCATTGATTTCACAAGTATTGATAATTGTGTTGCGTGCATTAAAGGTAAACAAACCAAGTCTAAGAAATCAGGTGCATACAGAGCTGCAGAAGCATTAGAATTGATACATGCAGATATATGTGGGCCTTTTCCAACTTCATCTTGGAATGGGCAAGAATATTTTGTATCATTCATTGATGATTACTCTAGATATGCATATTTGTTTCTTGTTCAAGAAAAATCTCAAGTCTTGGATGTGTTCAAAGCGTATAAAGCTGAAGTTGAAAATCAACTCAATAAACGCATAAAGAACGTCAGATCCGACCGTGGGGGAGAATACTATGGTAGCAATGTGGGATCGGGCCTCAGTACACTACGCCGGGATCACCCAGCATGAATGGAGTGGCTGAACGACGAAACAGAACTCTTAAGGACATGGTAAGAGGCATGATTTGCCATTCAGTCTTACCAGATTCCCTCTGGGGTGAGGCACTAAAGACTGCAGCTTACATTCTTAACCGAGTTCCAACTAAAGCAGTTGCTAAAACACCTTATGAGCTTTGGACTAGATGAAAGCCAAGTCTGAAGCATTTTCATATATGGGGATGTCCAGCTGAAGCACGGCCTTATAGGCCACATGAAAAGAAGCTGGATTCCAAAACAATTAGCTGCTGCTTTATTGGTTACTCAGAAAGATCCAAGGGTTATAAATTTTATGATCTTACTACTAAAGTTATATTTGAGATGGGAACTGCTATGTTCTTTGAGGATGTTTCATTTGGGGGGAAGAATAAAGTAAGAGACATTGTCTTTGAGGAAGAATCAGTTTTGATTCCTGAAACGATTTATAAAGATGGTTTTCAAGAAACATATGAGGAACCTCAACAAGACAGTGTTGTTATTCCTCCTAATGAAATAGAAGGTCCTATTCATGATGAACAAATTCAACAACCTCAAGAACAAGAGCAACAAGTACAAGTCCCATTGCGTCGTTCCATTAGAGAAAGGAGAAGTGCAATTCCAGATGATTACAGTGTCTATCTCCTGGAACATGAAGAAAGTGGTGGTCTAATGGAAGATGAGCCTATCAACTTCCATGAAGCCATGAAAAGTTCCTATTCGGATAAATGGATTAGCGCAATGAACGAAGAGTATAATTCTATGCATGACAATAATGTTTGGGAACTTGTCCCATTACCAGAAGGCGCGAAACCCATTGGTTGTAAATGGATATTCAAAATCAAAAGGGACTCGCAAGGTAATGTGACGAGGTATAAGGCACGTCTTGTGGCTAAGGGTTATACTCAAAAGAAAGGTGTTGGTTATAAAGAGACTTTTTCTCCTGTATCATCGAAAGACTCTTTTAGAATAATCATGGCACTTGTTGCGCATTTTGAGCTTGAATTACATCATGTAGACTTAGTCAGAGACGGGAACAGCAACAAGAGGGGGGGGGGGGGGGGGGGGGTGAATTGTTGTTACGAGTTTAAGCGTTTTTGCCCTGTTTTTGCGGAATTAAATAAAATAAATAAAACTTAAACTTAGAGTGAAATAATGAAAGAGACAAAACGATTTTTACATGGAAACCTTCTAGGCCTAATTAGAAGGAAAAATCACGACCCCATGGGATATCTAAATTCTCCACTATGTATAAGGCAACTCGTTACAATTACATTAAACACCTTGCTTCACTCGAAGCGAATCAACTAGGCCAACTTCTCTTTCAAATTGCTTCACTCAAAGCAACAAACTTAGCTTTACTAAAAGCCAAACTCCTCACTAGCTTCACTCAAAGCTATCTATTTCCCCCTTAGACTCACCCAAGTCTAATTGCAATTATCACTCAAAATCCCTTACAAAAGGATAAAAATTCTCTAAAAATAAAATTAATAAGTTGCGCAAGAAAATATTGTAAGTTGATTGGCAATTTTTGAAACAAAATATTTCTTGTAAAAATTCCAAAAATATTGCATGAATTGATTAAAGCTCATACGTTAGGATACTTGGAAATTGGATTACTATTTATAGAAATAAACTCCCTAATAAAATGGAATATTCCAACCATTATTCCCTTAACCCAAATAATAAGGAGAATAATGTGGATCCTAAAATCCAAGTCACCCTACGGTTATTCTCTGAAAATAGGCATTAGACTTGACCAATTCAAGTGTATGGTTATTCTAAAAAAAACCGCTGTTCCCATTTACTAATAATAGCTTCTCTTCCCTTAAGCAGAAGTTCCCTTGTACTAAATTTAACTGCAGTTCCTTTTTTCCAATTATAACTGCTGGAACTTTAAGCTAAAAATAGATATGGTTGAGCTTTCTAATAATAGGGACGGTTGCTAATTACTAATAATAGGGATGGTTACCTATTTACTAATTTTAGGAAATGGTTATTCTAAACTTCTACAGAAAAACGGTTCTTGTTCCTAAATTTTGTAAATTCCATTGACCAAGTCATAGGTGCTATCAACGATCATAGTCAAGATCGGATATTGACTTGCACACAATCTCTACAAACATATTTGCTTAAATAAAGTGTAGTCATCATCAAAATTCAAGAGGTCCAACACATCAGATGGATGTAAAGACGGCGTTCTTCAATGGTGACATTGCTGAAACAATCTATATGTTACAACCAGAATATTTTGTATCAGGAGATTAAAAAAATATGGTTTGTAAATTAAAGAAATCCATCTATGGGCTTAAGCAAGCATCTCGTCAATGGTACTACAAGTTCCATCAAGTCATTCTCTCATTTGGGTTCGAGCAAAATGTTATTGATGATTGTGTGTATCATAAGTTCAGTGGGAGTAAGATGATCTTCTTGGTTTTATATGTCGATGACATTATATTAGCGACTAATGATACAGGCATGCTGTATGCAACCAAGAAATTTCTATCAAAGAATTTCGAGATGAAAGATCTTGGTGAAGCCTTCTTTGTATTAGGAATTGAAATATTGCGTAATAGATCACAATATACTCTATGGTTATCATAAAGAAACTATATCGATAAAGTCTTAAAGAAATTTGACATGGAAAATTATAAGCCAGGAGATACCCCTATCTCTAAGGGAGACAAATTCAGTCTCGAGCAATGCCCTAAGAGTCATCTGGAAAGACAGAAGATGCAGAAGATTCCCTACGCGTCATGTGTGGGAAGTCCAATGTATGCTCAGGTTTGTACGCGTCCAAATATAGCATACATTGTCGGAATGTTAGGCAGATATCTCAATAATCCAAGAATGGGCCATTGGAAAGCAGCCAAAAGGGTAATGAGATATCTTAGGCGAACAAGGAACTATATGCTCACCTATAGAAGATCAGATAACTTGGAGGTCGTTGGATACTTTGACTTTGACTTTGCGGGATGTCAAGACACAAGTAAATCCACTACAGGTTATATATATTTACTAGCTGGTGGTGCGATATCATGGAAAAGTGTTAAGCAGGAAATTATAGCTACTTCTACCATGCAGGCAGAATTCATTGCTTGTTTTGTGACATCAAACCAGGGATTATGGTTATGCAAAATTTGTCACTGGGCTGCGAATAGTAATGAGGTTGAAAAGCCTATAAAGATTTATTGTGACAACAGGTCTGCAGTACTGTATTCAAATGATAATAGTAGCTCGATTAAGTCAAAGCACATCAAAATAAAGTATCGAGCCACTAAAGAAAGAGTTCGGTTAAGAGAAATTTCAATTGTGAAAATTGACACAAACTATATGTTGGCAGATCCTCTAACAAAAGGTCTCCCGCCTAATGTTTTTCATGAGCATATTACTCACACGGGAATAATAGATTTTAAGGAGTCTGGAGTTTAGTGGGACTTGGTTATCATAAAGACTGATTACAAGTTAAGTTTTATTTTCTGATCAGAATAAAGTTGAGTAATTAGACAGTTTCTTGCCTAACATTACAGTTGTAAATTTTTTTTTAAGTAGGCCAGTTGAAAATCGACATGTGTAAGCCACATTCATGTGATTTTCATGCTACATTTTTTTATGATTGATCTATGTCATTTAATCATGTTAATATGTGTGATCATTGGAGGTCAAATTGTGTTTATCATGATGAAAACTGCATTAGTCCTATTTTGATGAGATTGATGGACGAGATTGTGTTGCCTAAGGTAATGATGATATAATTGAGCTCATAAGGTATGACGCATTTAAGGAAACATATGAGACCTAGTGGGAGATTGTAAGGTCTTTATAATATGGGTCACACATGTTAAATAATAATGTCTGGATCGTCATTAGTATAGCCAATAATATAGTGGTTTATTAAAGATTAAATAGGCTTAAAGGCAATAATGTCATGAAAATAATATTATGTAGATACCATAATAATATCTTTATTTTTGGTGATCGGGACAAATTAGAGATATTATGCTAAAGTATTTAATAAGCGATTATGGCCCCACCACGTGTTTATAAATATAGCCCATTAAGTTGTGATGGGGTTGTGACCCATTAGACTTAAAAGCTCTTAGTACTATAGTACCCATCATTATAGTACTAAGAGGGTGATTTAAAAGTATCAAGTTATTTTTCACAAAAAGAAAAACATAGTGGTGGAAGTTATAACAAGCAAACCCTAAAGAAGTAATACCATCAGAGCTTTTGCATACCACCTTATGGATTCGCAAGATATGTTTCTATGATCTGCGGTTTAATTATTTTATGGATTTACATGTGATTTTGGGAATTAAAGTGATAAATCTCCATCATAGGGCTTTTCAATGGCGAAGAGGAAGAAAGAATTACACGGCTTAAATTGGTCAAAATTGGTATTTTTTCGTTAATTGTTGATTTTATTTTTAATAACCGGGTTGATATTTTTGTTATTTGTATACATTCGTCGATTCCCCTCTTTTTCCTTAATTTTAGTGTTCAATTATAGAGATTTACATTAAATCGAACGAAAATTAGGGGTTCCGTTTTACTTGATGAAAATTTAGGGTTTTCATTGATTTTTGAATGAAAAATTAGTTTTTTTGGATTAAATCGAATGACAAAACATGTTTAGCAACGAAAAACAATTTTTTGCAATGATTTTTATTGTTGCTAAAAATGGTTTTTCTTGTAGTGCTTGATGTTTATGATGTGGTTGCTTGTAATATGGATAATTGTGTTGGGACTTGCGGTAGGGTCAATAAGAGATGCCAATGAAGAGGGCTCGAAAAAGAAAATGAGCGAAAAAGATGGAGATGACGTTACCTTGGCTTAGAGGAGCCTTACATTCTAGTCCGCCTCTATATGGCACCGATCCTCGATTGTTTACCTCCATAACTTATGTTAAGTGGAGAGTTTTGCGTCACCATGTAGGTAGTAATGGAGATGCTAGAATTGAGAGCATTTCTAAGGCAAGTATGTCTTTATATTTTTCATTCTGTATGTTAGATGCACTACTACATTAATGAGCTAATACTACCCCAAATACTCGTAGCAATAGGTTCAATAACCGTTGCAATAGGTCTATAGCGACGGTTCCATACCCGTCGCATTTGTGGCCGTAGGTATAGGTCTATTGCAACGGTTCAGCTATCTATTGCGACGGTTTCACTTTAACCGTAGCAATAGGTTCTTATCACCGTCGCTATAGATCTATTTCTACGGTCTCACTATAACCGTAGCAATAGGTTCTTATCACCGTCGCTATAAACCTATTGCGACGGTCACTTTGCAACTGTTATAATAAGTCTTTTGCGACGGTCATTGCAACATATTGCAACCCCATATTTTATCCGTTCCAATGGTCTATGGCGATGGTCATGGCTCTCTATTGCAACGCCTTGATAAAGCTATATATATATATATATATATATATATATATATATATATATATATATATATATATATATATATATATATATATATATATATATATATATATATATATATATATATATATATATATATATATATATATATATATATATATATATATATATATATATATATATATATATATATATATATATATATATATATATATAATTAACTTTGATATAATTCATCAACTCTAATACAAAATAAAGCACCAACTCTAATTAGTTCAATTAGTGGTTTTGATACATGCAACATTGCAAAAGGACTTCAACATCAACAAAGATTTTCAACTTTGATATAATTCCTCTTATTCATTAGCTCCATCAAGTGCCTACATGAAAGGTTATGTAAAGTTAATAAAAAAGGTACAACAAAGATATCATTAATGTAAATATTGCGTAAACAAAGACATCAATTATTTCTGAAATTTAAAATTGAAGTTGAAATGTAATGTTTCAATAGATCAAAATTATTAAAGATAGACTCTTTAATTAGCAAGAAAAACTCGAGTAAGAATTTCGATAGAATCTCCTATGTAAATTGATTAAAACCACCCAAATATAGGGTATAAACAAAACCTGCACATTGAACTTTTAACTCAATTCACAAGTTGCGTAATATAAGGCATCACAACTAGCACAAGCACTAAAAAATTCGACAAAGTCTCCTTTGTGAATTGATTAAAACCACCCAAATGTAGCGTACAAACAAAACCTGCACATTGAACTTTTAACTCAATTCACAAGTTGTCTAATATAAAGCATCACAACTAGCACTAGCACAATTCATAGGTGGCTTTCCAACAATAACTCTTATATAATACAATAGCGTACAAGTCAATCATTTTAATGTTTTGAGTGATAAAGGAGAGTTCAAGATCCAAACATGCAAACTGATGACGATTCACTAAATTTAATGGTAGTAAAATAGGAAGAAGAAAATAACGTACTAATCGATTGTTAGAGTGTGCTCCAACAGAAGAATGTCCATTTGACTCAGTAGGTGGAGTTGTAGTACTACTTCCTATTTTTTATAGATCTGGAAGCACAATTTTGACCTCGGGATTGGCTTCAAGTAGTTTCTGTAGTTGGGGATTAGCTTCAAGTACTTGATCCATAACTTGCGATTGCATGTTCTGTAAGAACTCGGGAGGAAATATGTAGCTCGAGTTAGTCTCACTTTCCTTAGAGAAGTTTTTGTCACACCTTTTCCATACATTCGCACACGTCCACTATGCTCTGGTTTCTTTATCACTTCACTATAAGCATCTTTGTAGTTGAAACTTGATATTCTTGCGACTCTATTGCTTTCATTTTCTCCTATTAACATTTTAAAACACCAGTGTATGCAAATTAAGTCAAAAATACACTGTAAAACTCGAGCCATGATATCATGGCTTTCGTACACAAATAATAAGGGCAAATATGTACGGGAACATACAATATTTTGTTTTGCAACATCGAAGCTTGTTTTGTATGACTTTCCTGGCTTTCTTTTTCGAGAAGTGATGTAGACTTTTGCATTTGAAGGTTCTTCCTTATTTGGATCTTGTTGTTTCTATTCAAAATAATTTCATTAGTTAAGGTTATTTTGTATAAATAGATAAAAAACTAAAAAAAAATTACCAATTTTTCACGCAACATTGCGTAGGATGTAGGACCCATAGTGTGAAAGTCATCGGCCACTTGTCGATTAGATTTATTCTTCTTACTTTCATTCTATTGGATGGAAAAAATAATTACCAACGCTACTGTAAACAATTATTCCATTATATTTTTTCAGATTTTCTAATATAAGAAGAGGAATACATACTTTAACTTCCTCAGCATCCCAATACTTTAGAAGTAGTTCGAATTGGTAATCTGAAATTATTGGTGGACGGTTATTCCATCTTTCCACATGTTATATTTGTAGTAGTATAATCTCTTACACCTACATTTTCAATCTTTCCACATGGCATTCATAGTGGTCAACGCCCATGTTTTGCCAGCATCGTGTACCACATACTTCTCCTATATATTTAATTTTTACTTAGTCCACATATAAATTAAAGTAGAATTGAGCAAATAATAATTTCATGCACTTACTTGGACATACATCCACATTTTGTCGTGTGTAGGTAAGCTTGGCCAATCACAATAATTCAGCGGTGCATACTCAGGATTCCTAGCCACAGTCCCTAGAAATCGACTGTATTCATTGATAATTTTTTTTGTAGGACCAATTGGTTGTCCAACTGCGTTAAGGACGATCACTGGTCGTTCATGCATTGTACGAGCATGAACCTCAACTAGCTTTGTGGGACCTCGATGCTTCTTCTTTTTTGGAGCTGAAAAAAATAGAAATACATTGACATGTGATGGACTTTAAAACTGAAGCATAATAATAATTTTTTTAAAAAAATAAGTTGTGTTGCAAATCAAACCTTGAACCACAATTCTAGTTTCTTCTGCTTCTTGTTCTGTATGTTCTTCATGTATTGGTTCAATATCATCTACGGTACAGCCAACTTCGTTTGCATTTATGGGAGAAGGTTGATGCTCACTCGAAAAGATTAGTTCATTTGCATTGTTAATTTCATTTACAAGATCCTTTCTTTGCATTTGTTTCTTTCGAAGATCAAGATAGTCAGACAATGCCCCTGGTGGGCAAAACCTGGAGTTCATTTTCTTGGGTTGTTGTGGTTGCATACCTTGTTGTTGCATAGGCTGCTGCAACAAAGGTTGTTGCATAGAAAGCTCTTGGTGATGTTGTTGGTGATGTTGTTCTTGTTCCATACTCTCTTGATGTTTTTGTCTGTTATGTTATGCAACCTTTACTTTCGTGAGTTGTTCATGTTGTTGGCAAGAAGGAGATAAAAAGGTAGACATATACCCTCTCTTTGAAAATGATCGCTTCTTTGTGGATTTTTTCATTGGAAACTGGAAAAACAAAATAAGATGCATACATTACATAAAAAAAATTAGATACATTATAATTAAAATTGATGCAACATTATTTTGTATACCTTTGAACTAGTTATTTCCTCATTATTATCAACCTCATAATCAATAGGTATGTAGTCTTCATCATCACTATGAGATAATGTGTCATCTCTAACATCTAGCTTGAAGAATCTTTGCTGCCATAGTTCCACATCCTTTAGCTGTCATAAATTCTACATTTTGCTTGATGTTCTCCATTCTTTTCCTTTCATATTCATTTGCTTCTCTTTGTTGTGCAACAACTTTCCTTTTAGTCTCTTTCATCTACAAGTCGTAAAACATCAATCAAGTTAGATAAATACATGTAAACAATCATATAAATAAGAACTAAGAAAAATAATATACAATAACAATATATGGGTACCATCAGACAATTCCATTGGATTGTTATGTGTGGCAAAATGCCAACCTTCTTTGGTTGGATCTTCTACATAAAAAACTTGATGTGCTTGAGATGCCAAGATATATGGTTTTCCTTTACATATTGTTTTATTTTTGTTAACTTAAGATTGTTGATGTTCATTTATTTCTGAATGAATCCAAACACATCTAAACAAGACAACACTAAAATGATCATGATAAGATATCTCAATAATCTCTTCCACAGAACCATAATACATGACGTTTCCCACTGAAGGATTTTTATCCTTACTACTAGCAAAACTATGTGTTAACGCCGTTAAAGTTACTCCACTATTTTGTGTGGCATAATTTGCCTCTCGTTTCATAGTATAAAACCTACAACCATTGACATAGTACCGACTGTACATTTTTTCTTTAGAAGAGCGTCCTTTTGATAGCCACCTGACATGGTCTAAGACAGGTTGACCTTCATCAACCTTCAATGTGATTGCCACTTTAAACCAATCTTTGAAATCCTTGCAATGACTTTGAGCCGTATCCCATTTTCTCTTTCAATGAGTCTCTACTGTTGCTTTGTGCTCACTATGATAGAAGAATAGAAAACGTTAAACAATAAACGAGAGATAAAAAATGAATAATAAATCTTAGCTCAAAGGTTTACTAGTCATAATTAATGTATCTCTAAACTTCTTCACAATTGCAATTGAACAAGACATATTGGTGCACTTGAATCCATGTGATTTGATCGATGACAAACCCAACCTGTTTCTTCTTTGATGTTTTTCCTCTTCCCCTGATAGGATGTCCAAGCATTGGAAGAAATTCCTGTGAAATAGAAGGCTCACTGACTTGTGGACTTGGACCTTTTGACCTAATTAGATATCGAGCAACAAATCTAGCACATTCCTTGGCCAAGAAGCCTTCAGCCATTGAAGCCTCCGGACGACCCTTATTCCGAACATCTGACTTCAATTCCCGAAGATATCTCTCAATTGCATACATGCACCTTAATGCAACAGGTCCACCAAGCGTAATTTGTTCTACTGAGTGAACCGACAAATGAACCATGACATCAAAAAAACCTGGTGGAAAATTCCCCTCAAATTGACATAAAGTTTCAACTATCTCAGAATGAATTTTATTAACTTCTTCAGGGTTAATTGTTTTTTTCCATATACCCTTGAAAAAATTAGAAAGCCTTATCAAAGGCGTTGCAACTTCTTTATTTAAGGTAATGCTTGCGGCAATTGGGAGCAAGCATCATAAAATGTGCATCATGACTCTTGTATCCTGTGATTTTTCGTTCATTTACTTGCACACAACGAGCAATGTTTGAGGCATAACCTTGTGGTAGCTTTGCATTTTTTATGGTTTGGCAAAACAATCGTCTTTCATTGGCATTCATCCAAAACCTTGATGTTGGAACCTCTTCAGTTCCATCTTCTAACTCTTTAATCTCCAACTCAGGAACCCAACGTAGGTCTTTCTTTTCTCGGAGGTCTTTTAGGTCTTGACGAGCAGCTAAATTATCTTTTGTCTTCCCAGGAATGGCTAACAATGTCGCAACAATATTATCAACCACATTCTTTTCTATGTGCATGACGTCCAAATTATGGGGATTAGAACAATGTTTCCAATAAGGCAACTTAAAAAGTATGGACATCTTTCTCCACGGATTAGGATCATCCTCTGCTTGTTTCATCTTAGGTTGCTTTTTTCCATAATGATTTGGAAAATCACAAAGCAATTCCTCAATCTCAATTCCCGTCAAAGGCACGAGTGCAATTCGTTCATCAATTTTTCCATTGAAGTTTCTTTTATTAAAACGCCACGGGTGATCAGTATCCAAAAATTTGCGATGACACATGTAGCAATACTTGTGGCTACATGGTAACCACACTGAATCAATTTCATAATGACAATATGGGCAAGCTGTTTTACCTTTTGTGCTCCAACCAGATACCATTGCATAAGCAGGAAAATCGCTGATAGTAGACGCCAAAGGTACTAGCATGTCAAACCTTGTATTTGTTGACGCATCATATGTTTCTAGGCCAAACTCCCACAAATCATTAAGATCTTTGATAAGTGGTTGCAAGTAGATATCAATATCTTTTCCAGGAGACAATGGGCAAGGAATAAGTAATGACAAAATTAAAAACTCTGACTTTGTGGCCAACCATGGAGGCAAGTTATAGTTGACCAAAATTACAGCCCATGTACTATGCACAATGCTCATTGAATTAAATGGGTTAAACCCATCTGTGGCTAATGCAAGCCTCACATTACGAGGATCTTGAGCAAATTTTGGATACAATTTGTCAAAGTTCTTCCAAGCTTCACCGTCCACCGGATGTTGCAAAAGTCCAAGTCCGTCTTTTCCTCGACCATTTGCATTGCATTTCATGCAATTAGCATTTTCGGCACACATATATAACCTTTGCAACCTTTTCTTAAGTGGAAAGTATCTTAGAATTTTTGCTGGAATTTTATGTGCCTTTTCTTAGGTATATTCAGTGTGATCATTTTCCTTTGATTTCCGCCTTGAGGCCCCACAAACATGACAACTTGTTGCAGTTGCATGCTCCTCCCAATATAGCATGCAGTCATTAGGGCACGCATCAATTTTTTTATAATCTAAACCTAAAACTTTCAACACTTTTTTTACCTCATTCAACGATGTTGGCAATACAGAATCATCGGGTAGAACTTCCTTAAACAATGCTAGCAAAGCAGAAAATGCAACATTACTCAACTTATGATCACACTTGTATATATAAAGGCGAATTGTAAACGCAAGTCTAGAGAATTTTTTGCAACCAGGATATAATTCTTGTTGGCCTTCTTCTATTAGACTAAGAAACTTCTTTGCCTCATCATTTGGCCCTTCTCTCAGAGTAACGTTAAACATTTCTTGTATACCATCATTCATGTTCAATGGTTCATCATGTGCCTCTAATTCTGTTTCATCACCCATCTTCCCAAACCCAGAAAATTCATCACTTCTTGGTACAAAACCATTACAAATGATATGATCTTTCACGTCATTCCGACCATACCAATATCGATGATAACACATACAACATGGGCAACTAATTTGATTTCCTTGGGACCTTGTAGCAAAAGCTTTTTCAATGTATTCATCCGCTCCTTTTTGATAATCATAACTCCATCTAGGAAATTCCCACCACTTATCCATTTCCTAAAAGTAAGTATTATAAGATTTTATACTAAAGGCAAAAACACTAGATCAATTAACAATTAATCAACTTGTATCAAGAAATCAGAGATTTGAATTATGATTATATTACTAACAATAAGTCAAATAAAAAATAATAAACAATTGAAAATAGAAATACTACCTAATCTCTATACCAATTCTAAAAACAAAAACAAAAAGGGCGGATTAAACAAGACAGGAACACCTTCAAACTCCATTCTAAAGAAATTGCAATATGAAAACTTACCCAGAGGCCAGATAATAATAAACAAGTACTTACAAGTACAACCAAAAACAACTACTAAATGAACACATTCTGGCAAGAAAATGATACATGGGCAATCTAAATAACCAATGATTCAATCAAAAAAAAAACGCAGACTTTAAGAATCAGCAGTACATGAACAGTATATTAAGAGAAACAACGAAATCCTCACAGTTAGGAAAAATAAAAAGATCAGGTATAACAAGATCAAGCAAAATTAAGAACTGAAATGAATTAAGAAGAAAAGGCAAATTTTAGTACCTTTATTTTGAGGGTGTAACGGATTTAGTTGACAAGAATCCAGCGAACATCACACTATCTATACAGTAAATACAAGGATTAAATGGTTTGTAATCGTAAGCAAAAAAATGAACAGCAGTAGCGATGCGAACAACCTCCAGGACGGCCAACAACAGAGCAGCAATTGATAGAATGACAGCGGCAGCACCGTCCCACGACCAACCAGCAGCTACCCACGACGCAACAGCATCGTCCCACGACCCAACAGAAACGTCCAACAGCAGCAGCAACAACGACCCAACAGCAGCAACAACGACCACTTACGGCAGCCCGCAGCAACCAACGAACAGTAGATCGAAATTCGCAAAGAAGAATGAGGAAATCAAATTCAGTTTCAGAAGAAATTACAATTTAGTTTGTGAAATAGGGTTTTTGAGAAGTAAGAGTGAATGAATAGATAGCTGAAGGTGGGACGGTGAATAGGGTTTTGTGAAATCAAATTCAGATCCTCGTAAGTGAAGGTGGGAAAGTTGAAAGTAAATGAAATTTTTATTTTTCATTTCCCGGCAAACACTGCCCTAATATAATTTCATCAATTGAAGGTCTATTGCGACGGTTTATACACAACCGTAGAAATAGATATCCGTCCCATAGCAATAAGTGGTCTATTGCGACGGTTTAAAAATAACCGTAGCAATAGCGTCCTAACTGTCGCAATAGAGTATCTATTGCTACGGTTCAAACCTAACCGTCGCAATAGAGCGTCGCCATTGCTCGTTAATGTAGTAGTGATGTTTTGAGCTTACCAACGAGAAACAAAAGCACTTGCGGGAGATTACCCGGTGTTAGTTTAGTCTTGTTTCTTTGCTTGAATAAAGTGCCAATAATGCCAATCTTTTTTTTTTTTTTGTAGTTTCTTTGTTCTAGCCTATCCTAGTTTTTTGGGTTTTTCGCTTTATTCTAGTGTTATTTAAGTTAAGAAACTAGCTTGCAAGCTCCTGTTGTGTACATTGTGGTTGTTATATGCTTACTCATATTTTCCTAACCTTGAGTATGTTTTGGGATTAAGGAAATTGATTATTCTTTCGCTTGGCTTGGGGTATCCTTGTTTGTGCGGTTTGTGGCTTTGGTAACTAACATTTGAGGCGCATTTTGACTATATCTGTGAAGGTTGAACCTTCTAGGACTGTATTTGTGAGTCCTCTTTTCAGTGCTAGTTAAGGAATCAAGAAATCATGATTGTTTTCTTCTAGTGTAGTCTACTTTTCTTGAACCAGGGATGATAACACGTTTATAGTAAACGGTACATTGTCAAATTAGCCTACCTTGTGCATTATATGACTTTAGGTACCCCTTTCTTTGCTTTGATCTTTTCTTTATAGCTACATTATTTACCTCCGCATGGCTAAATGATCCTTTTTCTTACCCAGAAGATAATATAGTGGTAATGGTTTTGGTGTGTGCATACATTATTTAGTGTAGGTGAATTTTAATGATGAAATGGTGTTAACATTAATCTACTAAACATCCTTTTTGGCTTATTCATATTCCCATTTCCTCTTACAACCTCCAAAAACATAAAATTACAAATATCTTAATTGATGAAAATCAATAAAAGGGGAATAAATACAAAAAGAAACTCCATGAGAATTACAAAAAAGATGATATAATATAAAAAAAATGAGAATAAAGTTTGTATGGATTGTTAGTGTTTTCGTATGCTCTTATTGATGCTAAAAGGTTGACATTAAGATAGGAAGTGTGGTTGTTGCTATTATTGGTTTGGATTGCTTATTATCTTTTACGTTGACAACCACATTCCCAAACTTTACTCTACCTTTACCCTAGCAAAAATTACATCCCTTTGTAAAACCTACTTGACTTGTCTGATTAGTGAGTTCTATGCTTGAGAGCACATATGATACAATTCCTAAGATTACTCCCTATTAGGTGTTTGATTCCCGACTTAGTTTTAGTCGGGTGATTTGAGTGCAACACATGTCCAATAAACACTAAAGCGTTATGAGAAATTTCCCACATCTTTTAGAAAATAACCTTAGGACCAAAGAATTACGATCTCATTTAGCAGTGGGCAGATTGTCTCGACATGGATTTTTCTAGGTCAACTTCGGCCAAAATTTGAAAATTAAATTTGATCACTTGCTTTTTTATTTTATCAAGGTTTAATCACTTGCCCATTGCTTCTCATTGGGTAATTGATGAGTGAGTTTTATGTCACTCATCGGGTAGTCATGAGTTCATTTTCTCGCATATTTACTTGCATTTCCACCTTTATTTTGGCAATTAATTGCTCATGTTTTGACTTGGTTAGTTTTAGTTGCATTCTTGTACATTTTAGTTCATTTAGGTGCATACTATTGCATTTCCCCCTTTGTCTTTGTTTATTTGTGTAAGTTCCTCGCCTCCAAAACATGACTCGATAGCATGAGTGACCCATTTCATCTTTTGGCGAAGCGCGGAACCTACTCCTACCATCCAAGAGCTTCCTAGTGCCTTGTAGTACAGTGCTCGTTCAAGGCTCTATGGTGCTAGTTCAAGGCAAATGCATTTGAGCAAGCAGTTGGTTTTCTTGCTTGATGTTAGCTTCTAGTTGTTAGATTTTAGCTTATCCTTGGTTAAACTCATTTATTGCATATTTTTGTTCCTATTTTAGTACTTGCATGTTAGTTTTTCTTAGTTGTTAGAGCTTCAATGTGACCATCCTTACTCCTTAGTTCTTCATTATGTTTGATTTATGTTCCATGTTTAATTTCATGCTTGTATCCATGATTTGTGAATAGTTTAGCTTCTAGGGCATGGGGGTAAAGTAGCTTATCAACATATAGTGGGATGAATGTGCTTGATTTTGGATTATAGAGCTTGAATGTTTGCTAGTTTAGTGAAGTTTTGTTCATGAGCTATCCCAAGAAGGAGTGCAAGTGCTCCACACTCCACTAAACTTAGTTGATTTTTTAGTTTTACTTGATGATGTGCTTAACTAATATTCTCATGTTGATGGTTAAGAAGCTAAGAAGCTTGAAACCATCATTAGTCACTTACTAACCTAAAACGGTGTGTATTTGATGATGTTTTTAGTAGCCTTGCATACACATCTTGTTAGTTGCATTTTCATGAGCTAGAATTTAACACGAGACTTGTGGATTAGTTGAGTTCAAGGCCAAGAAGCCCACTCTCCTACCCAGTTTGCATGTCTAAATCACCAAGGCCAAGAAGCTGAGGTGATACATTAGAGCTAGCTTCATTCATTTCTATGCTCATTTTAATCACCATATTTTATTGTATGTGTGACCCCTTACATGACGATGAGTGGACTCCCCATGTCCTAGCTTTATCTTACTTGCTTTGATCCATTATTGTATTAGTTTGCTTGATAGAAGACACCAACCCAAACAAAAGCTAAAAACAACCCTCGCATGCCTCTAATTTAGTTTAAGCACAAGACCTCCTCCTTGTGGATTCGATCCCATCTTGCCACTATACCTTTATATTTTTGTGGAATTGAGTAAAAGTGATCAATGCTTTGGAAGTAACGACACCGAGGTGTTTATCCTCTTGCACCTCACGCTAGAAAATCGATAAGTAATGCGTACTAAATCTATCTTTATTTTCTTCATATGAGTTGTACTTATTATCTTCCATCGCTTTCTTTGTTATGCTTTTTATTTGTTGTAGAGTTTTTAGTTATTTACCCAATCCACCTAAACATGCTATATTAAGAGATTAGATTTAATGTGCACTTGTCCTCGTGGTTCAACCCATTTTTTTCCGTATAGTGCTTAAGGTTGAATATAATTATTATTCGAGAGCTATGATAAAACCCTAATCAGTGAACCATTGACTTATGGTGATGCAATGACATCCCAAGATAGCTCCTTTTGTAACGAAGCTGTTAATGATGTGATGGACTCCATCATGGAAAATAATACTTGGGTATTATTTGATCTTCCTCCATCTTGTAAATTAAACCAATTGGTTGCAAGTGGATATTTTGGAAGAAAATGAAGATACATGTTACTATCGATAAATTCAAGGCCTCGTTTAGACAAAAGCACAGTTGCAAGGACAATCACTATAAGTTTGTTGGTAGCACTTGCTATGATATATCATCAAAAAGTGCATTAAATTAAAGTGAAAACCACATTCTTCTTTGGGGAACTAGATGAAGAAGTATACATAAAACAACCAGATGAGTTTGTTATGGAAGGTTAAAAGAAAAGGTGTGTAAACTTGTTAAGTCTATATATGGACTTAAAAAAGCATCAGAGTAATGGCATCAAAAGTTTGATGCAACGATTTAATCCTTTGGATGAAAATTGAATCAAGCCAACAAGTTCGAGTATAGTAAAATTGATAAATCATGGAAATGGTGTTTTAATTTTCTATATGAAGATGACTTGCTCATATTTAGTACTAATTTAGTACATGTTGAAGAGACAAAATATTGTTTTGTCTAAATCCTTTCAAATGACAGGTCTAGAGGTGGCAGATGTTGTTCTAGGTATTAAGATCATAAGAGATGGTAATCAAATTATGTTTGGTGAATCTCATTACATTGAGAAAGTACTTAAACGTTTTAATATGTTAGATAAGACTCCAATCTCTAATCCTATGAAACCAAGTATGAAACATTACAAACATACCTAAAAACCAAAATCTCAATTGGAATATTCAAAGGTTTAGGTCTTTAATGTATGCAATGACGTGCACTATATTGGCCATTGCATTTGCGATTGCTAAATTAAGTCGTTTACAAGAAACCCAGGTCTTCATCATTGGATGACGATTAAGAGAGTATTATGATACTTGCAAGGTACCATGTATAATGGTAAAACTTATAGTGGGGTCCCTCTAATTTTAGAAGTCTATTCGAATGTTAATTGTATCACTAATGAAGATGGTAATCCACAAGTT